>NW_026866806.1:0-24800 GCF_026571515.1 Ruditapes philippinarum
TTTTTATGACTGTATAACTATTAGCACTAGCAACAAAAAAAGGTCTTCAAATCAATGAAATGACTTAAACCGAATTCTGATATTAGCGACAATATCATTTCATAATACCTTTTGTTTGTTTGTTTGTTTGTTTTGGGTTTTACGTCACATCGACACAGTATAGGTCATATAGCGACGTTCCAGCTTTACTGGTGGAGGAAGACCTCAGGTGCCCTTCCGTGCATTATTTCAGGCACTTATAATACCTTTAAGATGTTGCCAATCAGGGTTATAAATGAAAAAGGGAGACAAAAGAAAAATACTTATCTATTGAGAATTGTATTTCAATTGTATCTTTCTAGAATACGCTTTCTACCGTCAAGATTACATTATATAGCAGCTCAAAACCTCGATATTTAGGTTCATAACAGAAAACAATTAAAACAAAGATACTTTTTGTTAACCCATTACTTCATGAGCATTTTGTGAAAAATGGCTGTTTTCATTGAAAAGTCTCCCGTTACAAGTTCAAATTGCTATAATACTATAAAAACTGCTTCAACACTAATCAAACTTGGCACAAATGTTGACTGGACCATTGCACTTGCAACAACATGCTCAGGCTTAAATTTTCTGTTACCATGGCAACGAGGGGACATCTCAAAATTGCCAAAAATCACTATTTTGCGTTGATTATTTCCATCAAAATTGATTTCAAAGTGCTGCACTTTCTCAATGGATTGAGATAGAGTCAAATGCTTTTCAGCGTTGGTCACACGTTACCTTATGATCAATCTGGGTCATTTACAGCCTCTCACAAGTCCAAAATTTTTCTTGGCGATGAGGGGGACTCCGCCCCCTTCAAACCCCCCAAACAGAAGGGGGCACATCCCCTTCTGGCAACCCCCTGATGTATCTTTTGGTTGGGGGGCCGCGCCGAAAAAGAGGTCACTTTTTTTTAACAACATTTCTCAAACAAAAACAAGTGTTTGGTGCCTAAATAAGGCATTTTTTCATCATTTGAGACAACAAAAAGGGGGGGGGTGAAAAAGGCGTTAAAAGGCGTGTATATGAAGTAATGGGTTAACTGAAAATGATGAAAATACTTGAAATTACCCTAAATCGCGTTTTTTCATGTTTAAACATGGCCTGTCATATAAATTTGAAGAAAAATTGTTGTTTTGTAGATTTTTTTATTTTTTTCATTAACCCATTACTTCATGAGCATTTTGTGAAAAATGGCTGTTTTCATTGAAAAGTCTCCCGTTACAAGTTCAAATTGCTATAATACTATAAAAACTGCTTCAACACTAATCAAACTTGGCACAAATGTTGACTGGACCATTGCACTTGCAACAACATGCTCAGGCTTAAATTTTCTGTTACCATGGCAACGAGGGGACATCTCAAAATTGCCAAAAATCACTATTTTGCGTTGATTATTTCCATCAAAATTGATTTCAAAGTGCTGCACTTTCTCAATGGATTGAGATAGAGTCAAATGCTTTTCAGCGTTGGTCACACGTTACCTTATGATCAATCTGGGGTCATTTACAGCCTCTCACAAGTCCAAAATTTTTCTTGGCGATGAGGGGGACTCCGCCCCCTTCAAACCCCCCAAACAGAAAGGGGCACATCCCCTTCTGGCAACCCCCTGATGTATCTTTTGGTTGGGGGCCGCGCCGAAAAAGAGGTCACTTTTTTTAACAACATTTCTCAAAAAAAAACAAGTGTTTGGTGCCTAAATAAGGCATTTTTTCATCATTTGAGACAACAAAAAGGGGGGGGGGTGAAAAAGGCGTTAAAAGGCGTGTATATGAAGTAATGGGTTAACTGAAAATGATGAAAATACTTGAAATTACCCTAAATCGCGTTTTTTCATGTTTAAACATGGCCTGTCATATAAATTTGAAGAAAAATTGTTGTTTTGTAGATTTTTTTATTTTTTTCATTAACCCATTACTTCATGAGCATTTTGTGAAAAATGGCTGTTTTCATTGAAAAGTCTCCCGTTACAAGTTCAAATTGCTATAATACTATAAAAAACTGCTTCAACACTAATCAAACTTGGCACAAATGTTGACTGGACCATTGCACTTGCAACAACATGCTCAGGCTTAAATTTTCTGTTACCATGGCAACGAGGGGACATCTCAAAATTGCCAAAAATCACTATTTTGCGTTGATTATTTCCATCAAAATTGATTTCAAAGTGCTGCACTTTCTCAATGGATTGAGATAGAGTCAAATGCTTTTCAGCGTTGGTCACACGTTACCTTATGATCAATCTGGGGTCATTTACAGCCTCTCACAAGTCCAAAATTTTTCTTGGCGATGAGGGGGACTCCGCCCCCCTTCAAACCCCCCAAACAGAAGGGGGCACATCCCCCTTCTGGCAACCCCCTGATGTATCTTTTGGTTGGGGGGCCGCGCCGAAAAAGAGGTCACTTTTTTTAACAACATTTCTCAAACAAAAACAAGTGTTTGGTGCCTAAATAAGGCATTTTTTCATCATTTGAGACAACAAAAAAGGGGGGGTGAAAAAGGCGTTAAAAGGCGTGTATATGAAGTAATGGGTTAAATGGCAATTACAGTAAAAAAATAACTATGAAAGCGTTAAAAAGTAAAATAATACTACTTTTAATCATGATTTTAACATGAATTTACATCTTGCGACATTTAACGGCAGTGTTGCGACATTTAACGGTAGGGGAAATTTGTACGACATTTAACGTTAACATTACGACATTTACCGGCAAATGATTGTGGGACATTTAGCGGCGGTTGCGACATTTAGCGGCAATGGTGCGACATTTAGCGGTAAGTACGACATTTAGCGGCGTTGCGACATATAACGGCGCAACACAGTCTACAAAAACTGTTGTGCGCATGCTCCGCCTTAAAATACGACTTAACTTATAATTATAAAAATTAAACGAAAAATTAGCATTGAAGTGAACAAATCGGTACATGTATTGAAAAATCGGAAAATATCATTTACGTTACTTACCGCAACCACTGGTGCTCGTCCAGTCTTGGTGCCCATATAAAAAAATGAAGTTAAAAAAAAAATCAAAACAACTATTTTGGGTTTGAGTGTAAGAAAAAAATTGATTTTTTTCCCTATATACCATTACTACGAAAAGGTCACCTAGTCGCCGTAACGCTATGGAGCTTTACTAGGACACGCTGTGGAACAAAAAAACTATGTCGGTTTTGTAACAATTTAAAACATTTTGCTACCTTTTTCACATCGTGTGTAAAAAAATTTTTAACTTATAAACAATATATTATTTTTTTATTTTTTTTTTTCAAACTTAATGTATCTTTTTATTCCATCCTGCATATAAATAGATAAAAAAATGATTTTGTTTAAAAATGTGTGGATAGTAAATTTTTTTTACCTTACTTGTTTAAAAAAATAGATTACCATTGCTTATCCATACTTTAAGATCTGCCCTATAATAATAAAGATTAAGATAACTGTTTAAAAAAAATAAAATACACCTATAAAGACCTTTTGTATGTGCGTGGTCTTTAACTCCAGTCCATGGTATGTGTAATAAGAAAATGATTCTGAAGAGGATATATACATATATAACTACACATGTAAATCTATTTCCTTTATTAACATTTATAAATGAAATTGAATATAAACAACTTAATTTGTATAGTCCTTTATTTGAAAAATAATGAAAATAAACATGTGATAAATAAATCATTTGACGTGAATTGTGAAGGATAACTATGAAAAAAAATCTGTTTCAAAATAAAAAACAATATTATAAAACAGCTGTTCTGTATCCCAATAAAAGTTTCTTCCTTGTCAGTCTTATGAATTCATCTATATACTTGAATGATCTGAAAATGTATTTAATAGACTAATTAGTAGAATATTTACTATATTTATACTAATATTCAGGTAATCAAATAAAAAATGTAAAAATCATTTGGAAATAATTCACAGAAATAAAGACAAATTTCAAACATGAATTTCTTTAAAAGTTTTTAAGCAATGAAGAAAGTCAAAGTGTAGAGAGTATGCCTAAACAATAGGCGAATATTTTTTAAATTAGGTCCTTTTTTTAACTCAGAGTTGCAGCGTTCTAACGGCATATTTTCATATATTTGTTATGTGCTATATTTTATAGGTTCTACTGAAGGTGGATTGAATTTCAACACAATGTTCCGTTTTATCATTTACTGTTTCTTTCTCAGTGGAATACCACAGATAATATATAACATATATACAGGTTATCCTTGTGTTTACAAATTAATATTAAAAACAATAACAATTATTTCTAGTGGAGAGAACGTTATCACTTGGAAATCCAAAATCTAACTGACCCTAAATTTTCTACATGTATCTTTACAATATTTCTAAAATTGATTTCGTTTTAAACTGACCAATAGAATTTTAACATTTTTGTGTCTTAAATAACAAAATGACCAATCAGGTTTCAATACCAAATAATGTAACATAGCAACATAGAATTTATAACAACAATCATCACCTGGATATTTTATCAGTCATAAGGTTTAACAACATGATAAGTACAGAAACCTTAATTGACCTTATCACCTATATATTATAAAACTTTTAGCACAGTTGATTGGACAAAGAGGAAAAGCCGTATTTTAATCTTCCAGTTACATAATTTTAAATTTGACATCTGTTATTGAAACATATAATATTTGTAACTTAACATATTTGAAATTTCACAAATTTTGTTTTGAAAATATGACCTATTAGAAAATGATTATATCTATAAATATTTGTGTTTAAAAGAAAATCATCATGCATATTTATTTATTTATTATTATTTTTTTTGTAAATGAATTTTATCATTTTTCGACTGCACAACATATTAATACTTCAGCGGCACAAAATAATACTGTATCCATACATTCATATGTGCATAATTTTTCACAAAGCTGCTATAACACCACATACTCTTGTGAAAATCTGTCATATTTCGCTTTCCGCACTCTTTCATTCTGTCCACCTTTATCCGATGTGCGATTCCGCGCATGCGCGCGACGAGATTTTAAGCCCGATCCTTGTAATATGAATCCGTGATTCCGCCTACACATCATTTAAATATTGTTTGCAAAGTTGTTTTAATACTTTGAAAGTTCGAAATCGTTCATTTTCATGAAAGAATAGACTCTACATTCCTTTTCAGAAAACGAAAAATAACAGTTTATTGATAAAATCCGCGTATATACCTTCGCTTTAAACTTCGCATATACGCAAGCGCTTGCTAGCATGAATGAATCCAATACACAACGGCCTATTTACTAATTATTTATCAAACATTTATTGTAGATAAAGTTCTATCTGTGAAATATTGTTCAATTACATTTAGATGAGACTTTAATGAACGTAGCATTGTTTGGAGTAACAGGCATCACTGGTCTGAAGTGGTGCGACCGGTAGACCGTTGATGTTTTTTATTTGTTTCTTTATTTTTGTTTATTATTTTCGGATATTGTTACGCATTTTAAACAAAAAATCTTCTCTACGCATCCTGTTAAAATTAATTTGTCTGGTCAATTCTTTATAATACCTTTATATTTCGCCACGATTCTACTAGATTTATCATAAATCTAAAGATGTGGGGAAATGACATCACGCGCACCTGTTTTTATACGACAAATACACAAACATGGCCGCGCCTACTGATTTGTAGAAATCGGTAATTTAGCGATTTAAATTTTGTTATCATTCGTTTAATATTATTATTTGAAGGCAGAAAATTTACAGATTTACTATTTATTGTATTCTATTTCTGATATCAAGTTTTTATTCTAACATTGCCTGTCTCTTTAAATGTATATAGTAAAAACTTTAAAAATCTTCTTGTGAAAATCCAAAAGAGGTAGAGCTGAGATATTTGGTATGAAACATGTTTTAGCGAATGTCTACTATGTTTGATGATATAAAACCCCTAGGGTCAAAATTGGCCCCACCCAGGAGATCATTGATTTTCCTTATATGTCCTGTAAATCCTGTAGTTTTCGTGATGTTTTTATTCTGCTTTTTCTTTTTGGGTGAAAGGTTCTCCACTTAAACTTTTTGACTTATTTCTCAGGTGAGCGATCCAGGGCCCTCTGGGCCCTCTTGTTTCTTATTTGGGGTTATTCCAGGGGCAGATACTTTATACATATGTATGAAAAAACTTTCCTTTTGTTATGTTTTTCATTGCAGTTTGAAACATTTGGAAAAAAAACATTTAATTCAATTCTATTAGAGGTACTTTAAGTTCTTCAGAAATGTACAATATTTGAGACCATTTTTCGTTAATGAAGGTAACGATTTAAGAAATAGAAGAAAATTAAAGCTATATAACGCGCAGGTGTTTGCAAAAAGTAATAAATAGAAAACATTTCCTGGAATAACACTTCCGCTGTAAAAATAAAATTTATATAAATTGGTATTCTCAGCATGATAATATAAAACAGAGACATTCTAAACAGAGATTGTTCTTCGTATTCAAGAAGCATGTTCTGTTAATCTTGACGAGTATCTATTAATATGTTTGTATGACAAAACATTGCCGAACCCAGGCCACGGCCTTCTTAAGTCCTAGTTGAACGCGGAATATTCTACATGTATGACACTACCGACCAAAGGAATTTTCAATAGAAGGGAAACAAAAGCGGACATCTATTTGTATATATAATTATACTGTTTTAAACACCAAATAACACGTTTCTCTGATCTCAAAATAAGAAAAGGGTTGTGCTTAATTGAGAAGTGCGTTATGTCAAGTTAAACCCTCAAAATAGATATTAATGGTATCGGGCCCACCGCACTGCGTTGCAATCGAATCCACCGCCGCCTGCGTTGTATTCATATTTTTGTCAATTCTTTTATTAAAAAGGCAATATCAATTTCCAAAAGTTCCAAAAATATAGTTGTTTTTTGCAAGTATCATACATACAATGTCATGCCGGTGTATTATATGGTCCTTTTGCATACATGTGTTTTCACCAAAATGAGGAAACTGTGGCGTCCCCTTGTCAGAACAGTACAGAAGTGTTTGCATAAATGGCAATGAATTGCAATGTATGTGTGTAACACGTTGTAAGATTACGCATGTGGGCTCCCGTCTCACTAAGTGTTTCAGATAAACATTAAAACTTGCCGACAACAGCAAACGGTCATTTTTCATCCACCGCTTCTGCGACGAGCGCTTCTGCGTAAGCTATGGCCAGTGTGATCTATTTTGTACACGATTAACTGCCGTTTTTGTTGTGTTGTTTTTTGTTTCTAAGCTCGATTTATAAAAGGACGAACCGCTGTCCATCAGGATATTTAGTTATAATGACTTAAACAGCCAGATCGGATCAAAATCCGAATTCATTTCACTGTATTCGTTCAATCCATTACATGAACGGTTTCTATATTAAACAAGCGAGTCGTACAAAAATTTTGAGGTAATTAATATGTTAATAATGACCAATGCCGAAATTGCTGGACTTAGATACATATAAAATCAAAGCACTGAATGTACTGATGGGGAGGCTATGACAAATTTTTTTAAAAGCCCTTATATTTTCCCTTTTTTTTTTGTTTTAAAATGCGCTGTTTTTTAAATTTTTACCAAAAAAAAAAAGAAAATGCCTTTGGCGCCCATTTACCCTTAAACTTTTGTTTTTCAAATTCGTATAAAAAGGGTTTTAATAGGGTTTTAAACTCTTCTTTTTGGAAATATTCCAGAACATTTCTTGAGGTCTACATTCGGATTTTTAAATCATGAAATTTTAAAAACCCAAAAATGTCAATAAAAGGGACACCCCCAGAAAAGTTAGAATTTTCCCTTTTAAAGATAACAAAAACTTTTCCCATCAAAATTTTAGGATTTTTTTAAATATCTTTGGGAATGATAAAACAACGGGGCAATTTTAGCAACTTTTTAATTAAACAAAAAAATTATACATTTTTAAACTGAAACCATAATTGAGATCAATAAGATACTGTATTGTGATGAGTATTAATATTCATGCTCTACGGACAGAAAGTTGTCTTCTCCAGAAGCAAATCTCGAATAAAATCACGTTTCAGAAAAGTATTCCCATTTCATTACTCGTCGCTGACTTTGACGGCTTCGGATAATATTAATGCTAAATATTTCTTGAAAAAATACATATCTGCAAAGCTTATTCAAAATTGAATCAACCTAAGTGAAAATTGATCAGGAAGTTATATCTTCTTTTTTTACCGCCAGCACTCAAAGTTAA
The DNA here is from genome assembly GCF_026571515.1 of Ruditapes philippinarum. NCBI lineage: Eukaryota > Metazoa > Mollusca > Bivalvia > Venerida > Veneridae > Ruditapes > Ruditapes philippinarum. The sequence continues at coordinate 8,227 of NW_026866806.1, forward strand.
TAATTAGATTCTACTTGTATTTTTAAACCTCACTAGCTTGAAATATATACTGCGGAAAATCTGTTGTTAACAGGGTGTGCGGTTATTACATGTACGTAGGGTTTTCCCTGTCGACCATTTCCCGCAAATAGATGAGAACATCGAAGCGTCAGTGCTATGAATGATGTTATAAATAGCGTGTTTTGGAAGTTTTTGTTGAAACTTCTCCAAATCCCTCCAGAGGCGTGCACGTCGCGGAGAAGACACACGGCAGGTCAAGGTCAAGTCATCTCAAGTACCAGAGATGATTGGTTGACCTGTCGTGACTTACTCTGGAGGTTTGGCGCTCATTAATGAATGCCGTTTTTGTTGTCGTCAGTCAGGAAGTTGATGCCTTGACAATATTTTCGTCTCCTTTACCACCAACGAACGAAGAATGGGCTACCAGGAAGATTCTGCTTAAAAAAGACGTCCCCGATGCTATTATCTCGGACATATGGTTATTCCGGCGCCGAGTATAAATAAACTTAAAAACACACACACTTTTGTTGAAAACAAAACAACAACACATTTTCTGTAGTAATTTTTCAAGTGTTGTAAAATGAATACGAAATTCCTCTTATGCCGCCGATTATTTTTAGAATACAAACATATAAGTTCTTTTTATTTGATTGATTCAAATAAACATCAATCATTTCAGCGCGCGCAAATATCGTTTTCAAATTAAAGTTTCGTAAGATATGTTGATGAATTCCCGATGCTCGATATAAGTCATTCGTATATATATGTTTTTTTTTCTTTAAAGCTTCTTATTCTTTAATATTTTTATGTATTTCATAATCTGTATTGAATATTTGAAATTCATTACACATGGGCTATCAAATTATGACGCGTTGCCCTAGAATTGAAGAAACTTTCTAATTACAAAATACGGGGTCATTCATTTGATTGAAGACTGATCTTTGCGTCTTTCTATGAAATAATTATTTCCTTGTTAAAACATATTTTACCACATATTTCTGTCATTTAACTGTTCACTTTACTTCCGATTTTTACTAACAGCTATATGATATAGCGGTTTATGAGCGTTTTCCGCGTCCTAGGATGTACTAATAAGTTGGTTTTCCTTAGTTATCACGCAAGCATGATCCATGTCTCTGATGTAAGCTACAGTTTACCATTATTTGTCTTTAAAAATATTAAGCACTATTTATGGTTTATAACAACAAAAGAACATGCATGATATTGAGACTACTGTGTTGCAACGTTCTAGTTAATGACCCGTCATAAACAGTTGGTCGCAGCGTACTAATTGGAAAATTGTTATCAAAAATAATAAAGAATATTTGCCAACTAATTAAAGCATTTACTTATAAATTTTCATTTATGTTTATGTTCATTTATGTTGTATATGTTGTGTAATAACATGATTTATTACATGCTTGTATACAAATTCCATTAGCAACGTTTGCAATTTCACTAAATTTTGATCACAGATTTGTATCATTTTATAAAACTTTCATTTGTTGATGCGAATGTAATAAAAATATTAGATGTACATGTATACGGAATAAATGCACTGTTAAAGTGGCGCAATATTTATGCATATTTTTTCCATAAAAATATTATAACCCATTAATATTTTAATTAATTTATTTATTTTCATATTTTTATATTTATTTTATTGGGGTCATGTCGTTGGAATTCGTTCCAAGAAGTGTCTAAACTTTTCAAAAAGGATTAAGAACTGTGTGACGTGCTCTTTTTATGAACATACCGGGCGTAAGAAACGGCAGCATGACTGTAAAAAGAACTGGCACAAAGGCTATGGAGCCGGATATTGCAGGACAGTTACACAGAGAATCTTTATTAAACGGCATAAAGTATTTGGGAGTCGGAGGTGACAAGAATTCAAGTTCTGTACAATAAGTTCGAACATATTGTACATTAATCCGGACTTAGTTAAGTATTCATACAGTCAACATATAGAAAGGGGGATAAGAAGTAAGAATGTTTCAGACTTATAGTTTCTTTTCTTTTTGCTTAAAATGCGCTGTTATTTCAATTATTACCAAAATAAAAAGATATGCACATTGCGCCATTTATCCTTACTGTTGTGTTCAACCATTCGTATATATGGTTAATATGGTTGACTCTTCGTTTTGTTAATATTCCAGAACATTTCATTGAGGTCTACATTCGGACTGTTAATCATGCAAATTTTGAAAAACCTAAACTGTCAATAATAAATGACATACCAGCAAGTATGACCGACTGTTCATTAAAAAGATAAAAATAAACATTTCCCCTTTTCAAAAATTTAGGCGTTTTTTATTGAAAGATGTTAAAAATGCAAGTTATGCCATTTTTTTGTTTAAACATTTTCTGTAAAAATTAGAAACAAAAAGATACTGTATTGGTTTATGAGTATTAATTTCATGGGGTCTACGGACAGAAAATTGTCTTTCCAAGAAACAAAAACTCGAATAAAATCACGTTTAGAAAAATATTCCCCTTTCATTAAATCGTCGCTGACTTTGACGGCTTTTGGATTTAAAATTTTAAGGGTAAAAATTTTTTGAAAAAAAACATTTTCTTTAAAACTTATTCAAAAATTTAAAACCCAAGTGAAAAATTTATCAGGGGAAATTTTTATCTTTTTTTTTTACCCCCAGCATCAAAAATTAATAATTAGAAATTTTAAATTGTTTTTTTAAAAAACCCCACTAGCTTGAAATATATACTGCGGAAAATCTGTTGTTAACAGGGTGTGCGGTTATTACATGTACGTAGGGTTTTCCCTGTCGACCATTTCCCGCAAATAGATGAGAACATCGAAGCGTCAGTGCTATGAATGATGTTATAAATAGCGTGTTTTGGAAGTTTTTTGTTGAAACTTCTCCAAATCCCTCCAGAGGCGTGCACGTCGCGGAGAAGACACACGGCAGGTCAAGGTCAAGTCATCTCAAGTACCAGAGATGATTGGTTGACCTGTCGTGACTTACTCTGGAGGTTTGGCGCTCATTAATGAATGCCGTTTTTGTTGTCGTCAGTCAGGAAGTTGATGCCTTGACAATATTTTCGTCTCCTTTACCACCAACGAACGAAGAATGGGCTACCAGGAAGATTCTGCTTAAAAAAGACGTCCCCGATGCTATTATCTCGGACATATGGTTATTCCGGCGCCGAGTATAAATAAACTTAAAAACACACACACTTTTGTTGAAAACAAAACAACAACACATTTTCTGTAGTAATTTTTCAAGTGTTGTAAAATGAATACGAAATTCCTCTTATGCCGCCGATTATTTTTAGAATACAAACATATAAGTTCTTTTTATTTGATTGATTCAAATAAACATCAATCATTTCAGCGCGCGCAAATATCGTTTTCAAATTAAAGTTTCGTAAGATATGTTGATGAATTCCCGATGCTCGATATAAAAGTCATTCGTATATATATGTTTTTTTTTTTCTTTAAAGCTTCTTATTCTTTAATATTTTTATGTATTTCATAATCTGTATTGAATATTTGAAATTCATTACACATGGGCTATCAAATTATGACGCGTTGCCCTAGAATTGAAGAAACTTTCTAATTACAAAATACGGGGTCATTCATTTGATTGAAGACTGATCTTTGCGTCTTTCTATGAAATAATTATTTCCTTGTTAAAACATATTTTACCACATATTTCTGTCATTTAACTGTTCACTTTACTTCCGATTTTTTAACTAACAAGCTATATGATATAGCGGTTTATGAGCGTTTTCCGCGTCCTAGGATGTACTAATAAGTTGGTTTTCCTTAGTTATCACGCAAGCATGATCCATGTCTCTGATGTAAGCTACAGTTTACCATTATTTGTCTTTAAAAATATTAAGCACTATTTATGGTTTATAACAACAAAAGAACATGCATGATATTGAGACTACTGTGTTGCAACGTTCTAGTTAATGACCCGTCATAAACAGTTGGTCGCAGCGTACTAATTGGAAAATTGTTTATCAAAAATAATAAAGAATATTTGCCAACTAATTAAAGCATTTACTTATAAATTTTCATTTATGTTTTTTGTTAAAAAAATTATTGGATAAAGTTATTATGTAGAAGGGTTTTTCATACCAGAACTATTTATGACCAACGTATGACTAAACCTGATTACCGCCGCAGTATGACGTCACGGTGTAGTGATTTTAAAAATATAAACAAACAAAAATCAAGAATTTTTCAGAGAATTATTATCTTTGCAAATTGTAGATATAAAGTTAAAAAATGAAAATATTTTCATATTGTAAATGTCTGTGATGAGTGATGAGTCAGCTTAAAAAATCAAGGTACTATTTTTCGACCTGATTACCGCGGCAGTAAGATTTGACGAATGGTATTAACATTGGGGAGGCATACGTTTTAACTCAACCAAGCAATTGCCTAGACAAACATCCTGACTAAGTTCCATGACAGTTGAGTCAAAAATGTGACAACCAATGTTCACAAGGATTTTCCATATTTGGGCGGTGTGACCAAGATTTTGACCCCAGGTGACCCATATTCGAACTTGACCTAGAAGTCATCAAAACAAACTTTCAGACTAGCCTGGGATTCAGGCGTTGATATTTTTTGCTTATTCATAACTTACGCGCTATTTCATACCCGATCGTCATATAGATAACACAACATCTCTGGTTTTGATAGTATCAAATGTATTAATGTCGATTTGCCGAACAGAAGTAACAGACTGGAACCCAGGCTACTTTCAGACCAATTTCAAGGATATTTGAATCAAAACAGTAGCCACTAGAGTGTTAACAAGATTTTTCTATTTTTAGTTCCTGTGACCTAGTTTTTCGTCCGAGATGACCCATGTTCGAACTAATCGGAGCAATTACTAAGACAAGCATATGATGATTAAGGCAAAAATTTGACCGCTAGAGTGTTAACGAACAAATGTGGACGGATGACAGACATTCAAGATTCTAAAAGCTCACCCTGAGCAAGCTCAGATGAGCTTAAAAGCTAGAACAATGCAAGGAATATGCAATGCCAATGCAATGTTGTGTAATAACATGATTTATTACATGCTTGTATACAAATTCCATTAGCAACGTTTGCAATTTCACTAAATTTTGATCACAGATTTGTATCATTTTATAAAACTTTCATTTGTTGATGCGAATGTAATAAAAATATTAGATGTACATGTATACGGAATAAATGCACTGTTAAAGTGGCGCAATATTTATGCATATTTTTTCCATAAAAATATTATAACCCATTAATATTTTAATTAATTTATTTATTTTCATATTTTTATATTTATTTTATTGGGGTCATGTCGTTGGAATTCGTTCCAAGAAGTGTCTAAACTTTTCAAAAAGGATTAAGAACTGTGTGACGTGCTCTTTTTATGAACATACCGGGCGTAAGAAACGGCAGCATGACTGTAAAAAGAACTGGCACAAAGGCTATGGAGCCGGATATTGCAGGACAGTTACACAGAGAATCTTTATTAAACGGCATAAAGTATTTGGGAGTCGGAGGTGACAAGAATTCAAGTTCTGTACAATAAGTTCGAACATATTGTACATTAATCCGGACTTAGTTAAGTATTCATACAGTCAACATATAGAAAGGGGGATAAGAAGTAAGCTCGACAATTAAAAAAAATTAAGTCATATAAAGTTTTGACACCCTCTGCGGGATAGCTTCATTATGCAATAAAGCAAAATGCCAACCAATCAGCAGACGATATGAGAGCTGCCCTGCAGGCATTTATATCACATATGTATGGAAACCACTGAAAATGCGGAACATGGTGTAAATGTGTAGCCGGAGACGCTACTCATCATAGAAACATTATACACGCCTTGTGAATTTAAAACTGGTGAAGGACGAACAATGTCATCCAAAGTGAATTGTTGCGTACTACGATCTAAAGCGAGAATGCGGAAATTGTACAGCTTTCGGCTGTCTGTGGCAATTCGCACTTCACCAAGTTCGTTCTACCTAAAAGTGACATACATGTAAAAGCAACTGCATGCTGTCAACAGTTTAGAGATTCGCATAATAAAAGGAAATAAGAATCTTTCTTTACATAATCAGGAAGTTGAATCCTGTGATATATCAGAGGCCTTGTCTGCATTTCTATTATGGCTGAATGTCTTAGGAGAAGGGATGAAAGTTATTTTAGCTGCCCACAATGGAAAGGTTTTCGACATGAAATTCCTTTTGAAGTTTGTCACAAAACGCGCGAAAAACGTGATGGCGTTTAGCGGCAAAAAAATAAACATGTAGAAACAAATATTTATGTTATAAATAAAGCTGGTACATGTACATGAATTAAAATGGATCGATAGTGATACAGATGTCTAGCTATTAGACAGTGTTAAAAATAAGATAATAGACAAACATATTAATAATTATATTCATGTAACACATTATAAATCAAACAAAACTTTATTATCAAGTCCATTTGGAATCATAGTATTTAATTTATGGATCCAAAACGATTCTTTACAAAAATGGCATCTCAAACCCAAAAGGCAAATATCATCGTTAAAATATTATCAGAAACCTTTCGGCCATTTTGCAAGTAAATGAATTGTTAAAATTTTTGATCATATGATTAAACCAATGTTATGCTATGGGATTTGAAATATAGTCAAACTATTGAATATAAATGCATAACAATTTTGTCGAAAACATTTATCCATAAAAAAAAACAACAACAAATATAGCTATGGTTTTAGGAGAATGTGGTAGATTACCCTTAAGTATTTTGTACATGACAAACTGAAAACGATATTTTTTTAACTTCTGCATGACCATGCCTGTATCTAGATATCCTAAACAGTGCTATTAAATATTGAAGTCACTAGACGAAGTAGGTCGAATATGTTGGGTTACCAAAGTAAAATATGTACTGTTTAGGTATTTTTTGGTTTTGTCTGGATATCTCAAGAAATTCGTGACATCAATATGTTCCTTAAAGACCTATCGATTGTTGTACTTTTAACAATGGTATGAAAATATAACGAATACTAGTCGATGTTTTTACTATAATAAATTTATGTTGAAAGATACCTAATTAATAGAAATACCATTTTAATACACTTCCGTTGCTCCAACCACAAATTAGGTATAGAAATAGGCAGACATAATAATATCCTAAGAGTACAACTTGTAATGATCATATAGATTGTGAGTTCCATGCTTTCTTTATATGTAAAAATATACAAGCACATCCGTGATCATTATTTATTCAATTGTTATTTTGGCGAAAAAGAACTACGTGATTTTTATGTATTAATAAGTAGTGATACAACCACATTAAGGAAGCTTGTGTTTATGTATATGTTCTAATGGATGATATAAACAACTAGTCTTTGTTCACATTTATAAATATTGTTAAGGTGACGCAACAATGTTACAAAATTGTTGTATGTATACTATGTATTTTGGGTTATTTGAATCTTGTGAAAAAATCTTGGTCAGGCCACAATTGCCTTTAAAAGTTGTGCAGTATATAGAGCAAGAGTGTTATTTCTTTGCATTCAACAATTAGCAATAAGCTTATTTAACAAATGTTCCTAACGCGCTTTTTTCTAGGTTGAATTGGACAGGTAAATACATATAGGAAGTAATTCGATAAAATTCAAATTATATTAGGTTTCCAGCAGGTTGCGTTCGTAATCACCGTTTATTTTTTTAAGATCATACCTGACTAGCGTATTGATGCCGATTGTTAGTTTCGTTGATAGCGTACATATTACTTCATGATTTTTTATTTGTTTGGGTCGTCAGACCAAACAAATAATGGTAGCGAAATTTCAGAGTCTAATGTTCTTAATTGCAAACGCCGAAAGTAGTCCACTTTTTTGAAGCGGTTACTTCCCTTTTGTATGTACACTAAAGCCGAAAAAAAATTCAGGGGAGATCACTGCGTAAAGATGGTCAAAGACAAGGCGCATCAATTTTCAAGCAAAGTAATTCCCGAATGGTCGAAGATTTCTAATATTGTTTTCTGGTATTTTCTGATCGAAAATAACTAAATACAAAGCGGACATTCAATCTCTGACACAGAAGTTTATGACAAACCTAACAACAAGTAGTTCTCAAAACAGCTTAAAACTAGCGATTTAAAAGAAAGAAATATTTTATTTTGTTACAAGTATCCAACAAATTACAACGCATTTAAAGTTAAACAATAGCGTTGGCTTATAGAATTGTCAATAAATGCACAATCACAAATTACGCGGATGAATATGATTTTATCAATGAAAATACTATTTTTAGCCATGTAGATTACCGAATACTACACAAACCGAGTAGTGGAATATATAGATTCTACATGTCGGACTGTTTGGGCGAGAGGATTTTCGCTAAAATATTTACTTCAATTTTAAACAACAGGTTTACCCTGAACAAAATACCTCGAAATTAATAAGGATTACAAACCTGAATGCAATGGAAGTTCTAAATTTAGAATGACTTGATATTATTCAGACATTTTGTGTATAGCTTCTCCGTGGTACAGTGGTAACGCGCTCGCTTAGTGAGTGAGAGGTCTCGAGTTCGAATCCCAGTCGAAGAAATTTTTTTTTTGTTAAATTCTTTTTTTAATTGTTTTTTGTTAAGGAAGTAGCCATGATTTACAAGGATAAAGTGTGGCTGTCGTTAAAAAAAGTACATAAATGATTTTTTTGATGCAACTCTAGTTATGCAGAATTCCGTATGTGCCTTACAAAATGAATTATAATACATAAAAATAAACTTATACAGGAAAATGCATACAGATATACAGTACGATTTAGATTGCAAAGATCAGAAAATACCAAAGAACTTGAAGCCCTTTGATTCTTTATAAATATACATGCTTATAGTAAGCTTCAGGATATTTACATCTGTGTTAAACAACAGTTAAAAGTCGTTACAAGCCCTAATTTAGAATAATATGGTTTTCTTCAGGCCGTTCACATATTAATTTACCGTGGCTGAAGGGTTTTCGGGCTCGCTTAGGAAGCGAGAGGTCTGGAGTTCAAATCCCAGTAAAGGTAACTCATTTTTTTAAATTGTTAAAGTCAAATAAACATTGGATTGAATATCAGTGTTGCAATTAGTCTTATAGCCAATTTACTACAATTAAAACGCTGGAAAGCATTGGTGGCACTAAACATATAATCTCACAACCTGCACCTTTCTTACATTCTGAGACCCAAACAAATTCAGCGCCTTCTGTGCTTTGATTTATATTCGTTGTACCTAAGACATTTTACTATCTACTCATGTCATTAGCAGAGACAAATAGTGATTGTGAACCGTGTCCCTACAGTCAGCCCTACGCCTCAATCACGAGACCGCGTTCCTCCGCTATCTGCAATCTGCCAGGCACAGCGATCTTCTTCTCCGATTGATGCAGGTTAGACAACGTATACATCATCACGTCTTTGTTCGAAGTAGTCAACACTTAATCCACTATCGCCTAAATACGGGCTTTAGATCCATGTCCTTCCTGACAACACAGATCTGCGGCTCGGTGCATATATGATGACCCTACAGTTGGGGTAATTTTCTTTTCCATGGGGGTTGTGTATAAAGTATTAGTTTTCACATATTTGCAAGTAATGGTCCAAATTGTTCAGGGAAATGAGTGTGAAAAAGTGGTATTCTTATTGTTAGGTAGGGGAATATTCTATTTTCATAGCAATTGGCAAATATCAATATTTGAGAACAATGGAAAACTGAAGACGATGTTTCCATAGTGGAACTGAAAATTCAATGTCTTTTGACTAATACTGAAAACAACAAAACTGGTTAAAAGTTAGTAAGTGCACAAGGCATTCTATATTACGGTAGTATATATTTTTCTCACTTTTACCAAAGTGAAAACTGCCATTATATAACTATTTATCTACAGTTTACTAATAAAGCTGCTGATCTTTCATCAGGTTATATCAGTCAGGTGTTCAGCTTAGATTTTCCTCCTTGTGCTTGCGAAATAAATAAGTCAACAAAGCGGTTCATAAAACAAACAAAAAGAAAAAAGCTTCTTTTTTTTTTTTGGGGGGGGGGGGGGGTGTAGCAAAGCAAGATGAAAAAAGCATAAACTTAGAAACAGTGAAATAGATCAACTCGAGCGTAGGCCACTACATGCATTATTTACATACTTACATCTAGTAGTTACAACCAAGTGAATTTTCTAGGTAAAAATTGTTATTCTTTACAGGCAAAGTATGCGATTAATCCAGAGTTCTGCAAACAATCTTTTTTTTGCCCTGTTTTTGGTCAAATTTATCCATTTTGATTTCAGGCAACGTGTTGGTAAAGTTGAATGAATAAGTTTACTAATAAAAGAAAAAGACAAGAAACAAATGCATTAGGAAAGCTGGCATGAATACACTTTGTTTGACACCGAAAGCAGCTGGTTGCTAAAGCAAACGTAAAGTAATTCTACAACCAAACTTAAGGAGAAATTTATGGACCCTTTACGCAAACAAAATTTCGAAAAAGGAACATCATTAGTTACAGAAGTGACTGAGATGTGTTATAATATAACTATAGCACTTTGTGAATAACATTGATGTAAAAAAAATGAACAAAGAAAACAAATAAAAATCATCTCAAGGAAATTCAATGACATAACCTAGATACAGTTTTGATTGTAGTATATCAACATCTTATTACCTGTAATTAACTGTTGTAATATGAAGGCAACAGTACACAGGTACAGTGACAGATTTGAGCAAAACCTAAACATGTGTATGCCTCTACAATGTACTTGAAAATAGCTTAACTTTGAAATTTTTTAGAAATATTATATAAAATGACTTTGAAAACAAATCAGAAATATAGGGTATTTTGAATCATTACAATTATATTTGCAAATCTAAGTATATTTTGTTAGTCACCAAGATTTCACATCTGATTTAATTAAAGAGTTAAATATTCAATTTAATATTATTATGTTAAATGATGTTCAATTGTTTAGCAAGAATTTCTATGTAATTTATTTTTCAAACAATTTCTGTTAGAGAAAACCAAAATTATTGTTGACTTCGTAGATACCATGATTTAATCTATAATAAAAATTGTAGAGAAATATACAAATTCTCATGAAAAAAGATCTATTATAAAATTAAACCGAGTTACGATAATCTAAATCATTTTAAAATTAAAATCACAAAATGTCTTTACAACAACTGAGATGAAAGATAAGGAAATTCTTAATGCTATAGTGTAAAAAAAAACATCAACTTTTACAAGTATTACATATCTTTCATTATAAATAAATAAAAATCTCTCAATAACTATATATTCGAGAAATTTATGGTGGTGTTTACACATTTTTCCAGACATTAAGCTTTACATGGCATTGTTTGTTGGGTTATTTAACAAATAAAAGGTTAATACATATGAAGTGTTAGCCAATTAAAGGGACTCAACTCCCGACTACAATTTGATCAAGTATAGGAGAAAATCAAATTTTTGGTCAGACAAGTTAAAAACTAATTAACCACAAACGATATTCGATATTACTAGCAAATTAAGATAACTGTTGCATCTCTGTATTGTAAAGATAACGCCTTTACAACTGTTTCGCTTAGATTGATCCACTGATTTTCAAATAATTATATAAGTCTTAAACACATATTCTAATGATTTGGGTCTGTTCCCTTTAATTTGACAGCTTATTTCAAGCCTTGTTCAGAAATGGTCAAATATGGACAATGATAATAAATAGATCCCATTGTTCTACTTAAATATGCACACATTCATAATCTCCGATTGTTATGAATACGTGTATATGAAATGCTATCAGTTATAATGAAAAGAGGCAAAAATTAGGTAACAATGATTTTGGCTAACACCAGCACATGTTCGCCAACACCAGTATACACATGGCTTTTACCAGCAGACATGATGCTAACACGCAACAGAATTGCTTAAACACAAGAGCAACATGATTTTGCTAATACCAGCAACATAATGCTACACTAGCAACATAATTGCTAACCACATGCCAACATCATGCTAACACTGCAACATAATGCTAACACTGCAACATGATGCTAACACTGCAAACATTGATGGCTTATGCCAGCAACATGATGCTTAAACCAGCAACATGATGCTTACATTACAAAACATGATTCAGACATCACTTACATCTTACTGGCCAATATATGCCAATTAAGTTTTTTGAATGACAGTTTACACAGTTTAAATGACTAAACTTCTATAATCATTCCTAACAATAAATAATGCAAATTATGATATTATGTTGGAGGCGAAAATATGAGAGATTGATTCGCATAGTGGTCCTAAAAAATAAAAAGAACCCTTTCCAAATATCTGACATATGTCACAAAATTTGCAAAACTTTTTCTTATACCAAAACAAATTCCTGTCACATTTGCCAGTAAATTTTGAGAAAAAGTTTGAAAACATGATCTAAGTATAAAAAAAGCTTTTGTAATATAGTAAAACACACTTTTGTTAAGCAAGACAAGACAATTGGCTTGAACAGGGCCTTATAAACATTTGTCCATTATGTTGTGAAAATCATGAAGATACATTACATTGAGTTTAACATCATTATTCCTTATAACATACATGAGAATAGTTTAACAATGAGCTTCATCTATTTATATATATAACATCACAATTACTAGACAATTACTGATAGCAGTTTACCATTCCAACCAACTTAAACATGTTTTCTAATTAATCAATTGATAGCATTACAATTTATCAAGTTCTATTTAAGAATAGTCAATTTAATTGGACTTGGGAAACACCAAAGACAGCACATTTAATAGTTACAGCCAAGACAGATTTTAACAATAAATATAACATGAAATAATGGCAGATCAGCAATTAAAAACGTTTTAGAAACAACCATTTACATATATATAAGTTCATATTCTAGTACAAAGATGTGTCCAAATATAACGTTACAGAAAAGATTTCTTCATAGGAACCAACAGTATCATTCTTTTATTTAGTCCATCATTTTCATTCTTTTTCTTTGTTTAATTTCAATATTTTATCCAGTTCATTATTAACAAATGACAAAATTATTAAACCCATTAATCAGCTCAAATAACAGTTTAAAACTGCTTTTTAGGACTATTTTTTATACTTGACTTTTTCTAAAATTTCTCAAAATTACTTGATCACATAATTTGTGCATTTATTATCAATGGTACAGTGTAATCATAAATTTTCATCTGTATAACTCAATTCTGATTATATTTAAAACACCTTAGCACATGTATACATTATCACCAGTAGGATCACAGATTTTATATATAATATAGAACACAAATAAAATGTGATTGGGGGGGGAGGTAATGCAACCATTCAACACGTTGATGATCAAAGGGAGGTAATAATGATCCAGGATTTGGCACCTACGTCATGTAATGGACCGAATAATGTTTAGATTTTCTTGAAATTTATTCTGAATTGATCAAATCAAAGCACCTTCATTATAGGTTTTAAATGCATACAATATTCATTAGTTAAGAAACAAATAAAGAGTTATTTGAAAATCAAAACAGAAAAAACTAAATTACATTCTTACTTCCCTTGGTTATTAACAGAGAAACACCAATAGTATGAAGTATTATTGCACAAATGTTAATTTTGTTAACAATTTCAACATTCACAAAAGACATTTAACAGAATTCATGTACTTGTCTAAACCAATGATTCAGTTTTAAGAACCCGATTAGTATCTGATTGCGGCAAGAAAGTTATTATTCTGGCATTAATTATGAATATATTAATAATTTACACCTTACGAATATCTCAAATAATATTTAGAGTGTAGGGTGCATCCCCCTGGACCATTCTCCACAATTGCCCCTCCTCTGTCTCACTATCCCCCTCCCCCTCACCTATCCCATAAACCTCCAGCACTTTACACGTCTCCGAATACTGACGACCCATAACGTCTTCAACTTCGGACCACAAATTGTCTACACGTTCAATTTCTTCAGGGTCGTCATCAAGTTTCTGGCCTAAATCATTTTTGTGTCTATGACAACCAGAATTATCTCTATAATTAGAATGATTTCCTACAGAGACATATTTGAAATCTGTATTATTAGATTTGCGTGTATTATTGACACTAGGGGAATGCTGGGATGCCCCTATAGCATCATGTTTGTCCATGCTGGATTCTGCGTGCTGATTGGATGAAAGATCTGCAGTTACCATGGATGCATTTACATCAGTTGTGTCTTCATGACAAGAGGTCTGTTTAGAAAAAGAAATACAAAAATTAGAAAATTTATTGATTTACAAATCAAGCTTGTTAAATTTACTCAAGTGTATACATACAGAATAGAACTTTTAAATAAACTTGCATAATAGCCAATGTAAAAGTTTTATTTCTACCAAAATTCTACTCTTAAAACTTTTGTCATTAAGCCTGAGAAGTATAAAACATATGCAGCCTGACTTGGACTTGAACCTTGAACACACCTGGCAAGACCATTACACAGCTCTGCAGACAGAGCTACCCTGCTCAGCTTGCACACTTCCTCCACATTAAGTGAACAGTTCCATACAGAGACATATTTCCCGACATGATTATAATTCGTCCTGATATTTCTAATGGATACAGAGCACAACATAAACAGTTCATCCAGCCTCTATTGTCAGTGTTTCCAAAATCAATATTTTGAATGTGTAATCAGACAGTTCCAAATTCATTACATTGAAATCCCTTCAATGTTGAATGGACTGTTCCAATTTCAAAGCAGGGCAGATTCATAACACAATTTTCAGCAGGTTAAGGGTTAATATGAGAGAATAGTTTGCTCACCTGTGACATCTTGTCTTCTTGTTGCATTCTCCTCAAACGCTACAATAGGTATACCAACTTGATGTGAGTTCACATCTCCGTCTTCACTCAGGTGCCCGTTATCAACACCATCTCCGTTGTTTAAATTCAACAAATCCTCACTATGATTTACAAAGCCCTCACCAAACTTTATAGGCTTTGAAGGGACACCTGTTAGGTCTATAATTTCCTCAAACTGTGTTGAGTCGGATATCGGAACAGTTTGAGACTCTGTGATGCTCACACCGAAAGATCCGTTACCAGTCTGGGGGCTCTCTAATGAATCCACTGTTCGAACACTAATACTGAAATATACAAAAAACAATGTTTTATAAGTCAATGGTATAGTGAATGAGATATCAGGTAC
This sequence comes from Ruditapes philippinarum, assembly GCF_026571515.1. Classification (NCBI taxonomy): domain Eukaryota; kingdom Metazoa; phylum Mollusca; class Bivalvia; order Venerida; family Veneridae; genus Ruditapes; species Ruditapes philippinarum. The sequence goes on from NW_026866806.1 coordinate 23,425, forward strand.
AATAAGACCTACATGTAAGATACCCGTCTGTGTAATAAATTACATATACTACAGGCAGGCACCTCGGTAGAGCCATCAACTTTCTTCAAGCCAGCTGAACTGTATGATATAGCTGTCTCACTACCTCTATCTGAACTCTGACCCTAAGAGATAGCATGCACATGATTCACTGTCCTGTCAGCAAACCCTAAGCAGAACATTTTGTTGTTGTTTTTTAAGTCACAGCAACACTTTATAAAGTTGACTTTTAAGCTTTAGTAGTAGAAGACCTTTGGTGCTCCTCCATGCATTATTTCAAGCATAAGCAGGCACGCGAGTACAACCACTGATCTTTTATAAGCTAGCTGGATCTTTTCCTCACATGAAAGTATCTGATGCATCTGGCGGGATTTGAACCCACAGTAGATGGGTGCTAGTTGTTCCAAGTCACTTAACCACGCTATTGTTACTAACAAATACTGCCTACCCTGTTATCACCCTCTATCTTTGTATCACTTAATATCTGCCTACATTAATGTAATATTACCTTAAGTACAATACATTATATAAACAATACAAAGACTATCTGCCACAAGCTAATTTTGAGCACTTAGCATATACTTAATAATACTTTACTTTTGTAATAAATTTTACACCCCCCCCCCCCCCCCCTTCGTATCACTATCTTTTAAAACCTACTTCATCAATATATTTTTTTACAGTATAATGTAAATTTTATAATTTCACCTCTAGCATAATAGTATAACATATACCTTACACTATGATTAATTTGACACTCATTTAGTTTATTCTCTGTAGTATTAAAGAGAAACACATTAAGCTATATGAATGGTGTTGTTTTTTTTTTTCTTCTCCAGGGCTGATGACTTAAGTATAATAATGTCTTTCATTTTTGGCCTCAATTTTGTTCACGAGAATAAAGACTTGAAAATTAACGATAGCTATCAAACTGCAATAAAACACGCAAAACTATTGAAAAAACTGAAAACTTTATTCAGTAAATATACTAGAGTGTAAGTAAGGAATGAAATGTCCCATTTAGAAGTAATGTAAGGTGATCATTTTACAACAAGAATCTATTGAACTGAATAAGACCAATGTTTCCCCCATTCACTAGACCAAATCAGGTTGAAATCTACACAATACAGGATAGATTAATATACCCTCAACAAACCGATTTTTGACCAAATAAAACTACTGAAATTAGCTTCTGGTTCAAAACATTTGTTACAAAATTTCATTTAAGTATCTACATGTAAAATGTCTCCTTGACAGAAAAATTTGAGAAAATTATGTTCCTTCACTTATATGTATACACTGTTTATTCTCTATTACACCCCCACCCCCATCCTAGGAATTTTGGGGTTTGGGGGGGG
>NW_026866807.1:0-74499 GCF_026571515.1 Ruditapes philippinarum
AAAATAATAATGTCAATTTAATAAAAAACTTGTTAGCCTTTTTTATAGAAAGAACAAATGTGTGTTTTTTTTTAAGTTGAACTATGCCTTTAAAATTATGGGTAAACAATTATAAATTGTCCAACAAACAGATCTTATAAAATCATAAAAATAAAAGATTTAAAATGTTGTTAGAACACTTTGCATACATTCTTGTGTTCTTTTTTATAGTTTTTGTAGAAAAATAATGAATATCTCTTTTGAACAAATACGAAATACACTTTACATGCAATAATTAAATACATGTTATGCTTCGATATTTCGTGAAAACTCAGATTTGAACGAGACAAGCAATATCAAAAACATCAACCCCTACAAATCCCCTTAGAAACAGCCACAACAACAAATCACACCACCCGCCAAAAAACAACAACAACAACAACAATTGTTATCTCTATATGATTAATCTAATAATCGGCACCTCTATCTTAACAAAATACAATTTTGGGTTTCTCGACTACCTTTAAACGTTTACCTTTGTTTACCTCCAAAAGTACATTACATTCCAGTCCTTATAGAAAATTGTGATTTTGTATAAGTATACCAATTTGTTAATGTTTGTTACACTTGTTAACTTTTGTCAAAACAAATAATGAACAAATACATAATTATTTAAAACACAATAACAAACTGAAAAAATGCTTAAAAATGGCGTAATTAAAGACTCAAATATCGATTATTAAATTTTATATCGCGTTAAACATAATATTTCTTAAAACAAAATCAAAACAATCAACAGCAAATCACTATTGAACAAACCCTGAAGTACCTTAATGTTCTGAGAATGGGTATAATTTTTCTCTAAAAAAGTACCTCTATTAAAGAAAGGGATACAAATATTATCCAAAACATTCTGGAATCCAAACAAAACACTTCATCTAGTTGTTTTTGTTTTGAGGAAATGTTAATATTCACAACATGTTAGGTCTGATTGTCCAAAGTTTCAAGTGATGGTCATTTTTATGTATCGTTTATATCTTATACCTACCCCTTTAATAAAATTTGAAACACTTATCAAACGTGATAAAACCAACGAGAAGTTTGTTGTCTTTAATAAGGATTTAATCAAACACCTTCAAATACTTTACGTTGCAAATAAAATCTGAGATCTTATCTGTAGAATTAACACGTTCGCTACGGTAAATTGGCGTTCGGCAAGGGAGTCCATTCTCACCCATATTGTTTACTTTGATTTATGATCTTTTTGATATTATTACTATCATTTTGAAGGCAATTTCGCGGACTTTTCATATATTGAAAGCAAGCATAAGCTCCCATTGAAAAATTCATATTAAAAACTCAGACGATTGCAAGGTCTTTAAAATCCTCTCTTTTGTTCGGAGATATGTCATATAAATAGTTTTGAACATAGATTATTATATTGTGACTATGTTATCACGTGTTATCAAACAGGATGCATTTCAATTCAAATACCACACGGATATATACTGATCCCTGTGTTATTTCGAAACTAGACTTGAAAATCGTTGATACTTTCTGTGAGATGGTAAAAAACTGATTTATGAACGGTAGCTTGTTTTGATATCTCAACGAGTACTGTAAATGGATCCCGGCATTGACTGATTTTCCCAATTGACCCGAACTGATTATTGATCACTTTAAGTGTTTAACAGATATTTACTTTTCAATACATATAAATCTTAATTAGACCACATTTGATGATATATATAGTACAAAGTCTAAAAGAATCAAATGGAATAAAATGTAAAAAAATATAAAAATGTAAAATGAAAGCGTTATAACGCAAACCAAAAGGCGTAATTAGGCGAAACAAAAGGCGTAATTACACTTTTGGTAAAAATAATTTGTTTTGCGTTATAACACCACCTGTTTTGCGTTATTACGCATCTATTTGCATTACTATGTCTTTTGTTTCAAGTAATTACGAATTTTATTTGCGTTTTAACGCCTTTCCAATATTTTAATATTTTATTTCATTTGTTACTACATGCATAACGCTTTCGTAATATAGCATTAGAAAATAGTGAATGAATTCACTTATTTGCTTTTGTCAAAAGATTTGTATTGTCAATTTTGTCTTTTTTATCATTTGGTGTTTTGGACCGATATTAATTAAGTTCTTAATTAACATTAAAGGGGAGCGGTGGCCCAGTGGTTAAGGTGTCTGCCTCTCAACCCAGAGATCATGGGTTCTAGCCCTACTCGGATTACGACCATGTTTCTTCATATGACACCAGTACTAGTTGGTTCCAGGAAGCGGACTCGAAAGTGATTAATATAAGTTGCAAGAGCTTGTTTCGCAATCGAGCTTAAATAAATATGTTTAAAACAATTAACTTGTAATTATATCTCCTTTTTTTTTGCTGAAATAATTCGCTACTTAAATTCAAATCTGCAGTGCTTTAATGAAAATAAACAACAACAACAACAGCAGTTTGATAGAGCATGTTAATTGGTAAATGTTAGCTACTGTTCGTGCCTCAACAGCGACATTAAGAGTTTATGGTTCTCGTGTAAAAGAATCACTAGATCTATTTCGCTGAAATATAACACCGTAGAGACAATGGCAGTGATAATAAATTCAGACACATTTTTTTTGTCACTCGACTCATTTCGAGTGTCAATCGAAAAAGCTATATTCTAGAATAATTTTACGTCTGGTATTTGACCCTGTCGATGATTGAGACTGCGGCCTGTCAGATTTATGACCCTGAACATGACCACATTCTTATCTTGTTTTGATTAATAATATTCCACCACCTATATGTTGTAAGCTGGGGCTTAGCACATGCAAAACAGAAATGAATTTCAAATATTACAAGGCAACTTTCCATCGCTATTAAAAAAATACTTTAAAACAAAGCTATAACCCTTAACTTTGTTTGAGGTGTTTTGTTTTACTAGGGACAGAACTATTTTCTTTACCTGTCATAATTCCTTATTATTGTGTTCGCTATAGATACGTTTTTCATAATGAAAAGGCTAAAATATGAATTCCTTATAACCGGAAATTTGCTATAACCTCTTTCGCTATAACTGAAATAGACTGTAGTGTTAATCATGTAAGAATATGTATGATAATGTAATCATTCGCCGACAGCTTAAGTTGTTGACAATGAGGTTTACCGAAATAATCATTTTAACACTATCTCTTATTGCCATAGTTTAATAGAGTACGAAGTTACCACTTATCATCCTTATGTCAACATAATAATGCATAATAGCGGAGTGGTATCACATTAAACTGACATTATGTTCTTTTTGTTATGCTATCAAGCTAAGTTGACCAAGGCAAGTATATGTCAAACGAATAGCTTTTAAAATGTTTATAGAATATAATATAAACAACTGCCTTAAATATAACAAAACCGTCTCACTCTTTTTAAGGCCTTGAACGTTATCAATACATTTCAAAGGATATTTTGTTATGCCCCCGCCATAAAATGGCCGGGGCATATAGTGTTACCCTCTTCCGTCATACCGTCATTCTGTCATCATCAGTTTCCGTCTATTTTCTTACTAACGGTTGCGCTACATTCAACTCAAATTTGACATATTTGGTTACGGTCCGATGAGTTATGCCCCCCTCCCCCCGATGAAATTTTCAATTTCCGTTCATAATTGCCCCAACGGTATTACACATTCAACTCAAATTTGACATATGGATATCCAAATATGAGTAGAATCCGTATACTTATAAGGAAGTTATGACCAATTTTTTAGTTTTTGGACAATTTGACCTTCAAGATGAAGGTCATTCAGGCATCAAGGTCAAAAGAATATAGGATAGTTGAAATGCCTTGTCCAAAGATGTGTTGTGCCTAAACATTATGCCAGGACATTATGGCTAATCTTAAATGTTTTTGGACAATTTGACCTTCAAGGTAAAGGCCATTCAGGGGTCAAGGTAAAAAAATACAGGTCCGTAGGAAGGTGCAAAGGGATGTTGTGTTCAAATAAGAGTCAAATCCGTTTACTAATAAGGAAGCTATGGCCAATGTTAAAGTTTTCGGACAGATTGACGGACTGACAGACGGACAGTTCAAAACTAATATGCCTCCCTTTGGGGTATGCACAACGTCTTGCAAAGAAATGCTGCTGTGCAAAAACGTTTTAATTGCTGTGGTAGATTGAAAATTATATTTTCACCATCTGAATTACATATTAAAACCATACACGCACTGCGCTTGTCTTGCTCACAACGAGGTTATGGTGCTCACAACGAGGATTAAAGCAAAAAAGAGTATATCTTCGATTCTATGAAGACTTTCAGATAATAATTTACGCTGAATACTTGTGAGCATCTGTTTTAGGTTAGAATGCACAAAACGTCACCAGAATCGACGTTTTCAATGTTAAATTAGGTCCAAAGAGAAGTTGTCTCCAGTTTTCCAGCTACCCCGAGTGACTGCATCGCACGGTATTTCCATCAAATTGTCCACAAAAGGCAATATCTTTACATGTGCATACTCGGAAAACACATCGCTAGCTAACTGCATTTCGATACTTTTACATAAATGTCTGTAATCTTCAAAAATTATGAAAAACTCACCTAGTTTATCGTGTCACACGTCAAAGATGGGTGCTCACAACGAGGAACGGAAGTTGCTCACAACATTTTTACCGATGGACATTTTTCACTCGTTGTGAGTTAAACGGGCGTGGAAACATACTTAGTGCTGGTGACAAGCTAGGCAAACTGTGAGTTTATAACTCCACAGGTATAACTGTTGCATATTGACTTTGAAAGTTATTTTGTCATTTACTAAATTAAGAGTTCTATTAAATATGAATTTGATCTGTAGAAATTAAAGAAAGATTTATCGAAAAACGCTACTAAAATGCATTGCAAAACAAATATATTCTCCGCTTGCTTATTTCAAAATTGTTTATTCTTTTATTAGATACGAGAATCGGTTATGAATGAGCTGTAGATATAAACTGAACGATTTTAGTGTCTTGTATAACAAAGAAGTACAAAAATCAAAGATCCTTTAAAAAAAATAAAGAAGTACATGTACTTTCTAAATTGCTTGAGAAAAGCGCACATGTTGCTTTCATGATTAGGAAATATAAGTTTCATTGACATTGCGCATGCCCAGCACTCGATGGCTCAATCAGACCAAAACGGATGTGAAAGTTTAGCTTTTAAAACTATATTCTTTACCTACACATCGAAATGGATATTTATTCTAAGATCTAAATAGATATGAAAAAGCTCCAGGCTAGTTGAACTTATGTTTTATTTTAATATACGATATATACTGTATATACAATAATGACATAATTATATAACAATCAATAATACTATCAGAAGTTCATGTTCCTTGCGACCCAAGGTTTGACAATAGGATAATTGGTCTTGTCGGAAATATAGCCTGCTTTCTCCATCCCAAAAGGTATTGTAGTACGCTGAATATTTCCTGGCGGTAAAGGTGCTTTTTTGCAAGTTTTAGCACCATCTTGGCTTCTTTTCCTGAAGTATAAAGTGTGATCAGGGGGGAATTATCCTAATGCATGCCATATAATATGTATATTTGAGCCGTGTCAGGACAAAACCAACATAGTGCGTTTGCGACCAGCATGGATCCAGACCAGCCTGCGCATCCGCACAGCATGTATCCTGATCAGACTGCGCGAATGCGCAGGTTGGTCTGGCTCCATGCTGGTCGCAAACCCATTATGTTGGTTTAGTCGTGACACGGCTCATTTATGTTCAAATGCTTCTCTGTTTGTACACTTTACATTTCATGGCTCTATCAACATTTTTAAAAGCGGCAGAATATGGATATGTCAAAAGAATGCACAGGCCGAGTAAGAATTTGGTCATGGTTCAATGATTTTGGCAGAGTAAGGCCCCTTTAACTTTGAGAAGAGGAAATGTTCTGTTTCCGTTCATTATCTCCCCAACAGTTGTACATACATGTATTCAGCTCAAATTTAATTTAACATATGGATATGTCAAAGAAATGCACCGGTCAAGTTTGAATTTGGTCATGGTTTGATGATAGCTGACAGAGTTATCCCTCTTGAACTTTAAAAACAATCAAATTTTTTTAGTTTCCGTTCATTATCTCCCAATGGTTATTCACATTCAACTCAAATTTAACATATAGATACATCTTAGGAATAATCAGTTCAAGTTTGAATTTGGTCGTGGTTCAATGATTTTGGACAAAGTTATCCAAAGTTATAATTGAATGTTGGAAAATTTTTGAATTTTCAGTTTCAGCACTCATACTTTTGTGGAAATGTATGTACATGTAGTCATTATTTTGACTACAAATATGCAATTTTCAAAATGTTAACACTGAATAGTTTCAGTGCCTTGAACTTTGTATAAAAATGGTTTGTGATTGCATTGAATAGTTTTAAGGGCTTTGAACATAAAATGAATAAATAATAAAAATATAGATTAATAATATCTGTCATATTTTGCGGTTCGGATCGGAATATCCGCCCCGAGGTGACCCGCCCATTGGGCGGTAACGAGGCTTGCCGAGTTACCGCCCATGGGCGGGTGAACGAGGGACGGATATTCCGATCCGAACCGCAAACATATGTCAGATATTTTTTCTTGCATATTCTACCATATTCCATTATATTTTAAATTCTTTATCTTTATTTTCAATTAAAATTTATATCATTACAACCGTAACTACTTTCATTCAACAGCGTATGAATTACAAAATCATTCATAACGGTAAAATGACGTCATCTTTATCGTGCCATTGTACAGCACGCGACTCATCTGGAACCCCCCATGCCAGATGAAATTTCCGGCATGGGTAAAACTAACGGAAACGCCAGTCTGATATGCAAGAAAAACTAGGTTGTGCAAACAAATTTGAAACTAAATATTATAACATCAGAAATTTTGACTGCATGCGGGGGGATGGGGCATCCATGGCTTGACGAAGAGTTTCCGTGATTAACTTGGGTTGTTAATTATACATATGTGATGTTGAAACAATCATGCCAACATGTTATTTGAACTTTAAAGGTACGCCATTTACATTTTATTGACATGGTTTAACTTAAAATTAATATGAAAGTCTTTACATAATCTATCGGTGTTTTTTTTTCATGAACTTATACACAAACTTAACGAAAGCGAATAATTGTAATTATTGTTAGGTCAGAGCTCATCCATTTCCATTGGTTCAAGTGATCAGTTGGAATACAGTTACAGTTTACAATTGTTAGAATACTCATAACATTTCTCGCTATCGCTATAAGTAGCTAACTTGAACGTTAAGTCCGTTATAATTAAATCATTTACACCATACTTTTCATCGTGAGTGGTTATTCTGAATTGATGTTGTTATTGATTTCATATAGAATGGTAATTGACTTTTCCTCACTGTTGGTGAGGAAAAGTTCCTATATATGGGTGATTAAGTTAAGTTTTCCATTATAGTTTATATTTTATAGATTTATAATCATCTTCTCGGCTGCTATTTATCAAATGTTTAACTTGAATTTACGATGTTATTTACTTAAATTTTCGTTGCAATAGCATAGAATGCTTATTCTTTCTTAAACTTCCTCCTTCTGTATGAAATTGTTAACCCGAATTTCAGTTGTAATATTTGCTCAATACAGAAATCTATTTGCCACTGACTTCAGCGATTTACTAGAATAGTGTTGCAGTTTATACCATATATAAAGCTTCCAAGCTAGTGCACTTCAAAAACCAAGGCCATTTCTAGCGAAACACACGCCCGTTTAACTCACAACGAGTGAAAAATGTCCATCGGTAAAAATGTTGTGAGCAACTTCCGTTCCTCGTTGTGAGCACCCATCTGTGACGAGTGTCACGATAAACAAGGTGAGTTTTTCATAATTTTTGAAGATTACAGACATTTATGTAAAAATATCGAAATGCAGTTAGCTAGCGATGTGTTTTCCGAGTATGCACATGTAAAGATATTGCCTGTTGGTGGACAATTTGATGGAAATACCGTGCGACGCAGTCACCCGGGGTAGCTGGAAAACTTCTCTTTGGACCTTATTTAACATTGAAAACGTCGATTCTGGTGACGTTTTGTGCATTCTTACCTAAAACAGATGCCCACAAGTCTTCAGCGTAAATTATTATCTGAAAGTCTTCGTAGAAACGAAGATATACTCTTTTTTGCTTTAATCCTCGTTGTGAGCACCATAACCTCGTTGTGAGCAAGACAAGCGCAGTGCTTGTCTGGTTTTAATATGTAATTCAAATGGCAAAAATACAATTTTCAATCTACCAAAAGCAATCAAAACGTTTCTGTACAATAGTTTTTCTTTGCAATAGTTCTTCTTTTTCTTTTTTTGAAAATTATTCTTCATATTCACAAGTCATCAGATTAACAGAAGAACTAATCAGTGGAGGTAAATCAGGTATTTTATTTCGTATACTCTAGTGTGGCACGAGTGAACATCACGGGGTGTTTATGAATATTTCAACAATTTCACAATCTGTGTGATACACACATACATGTGTTTATCCTGAGCTGAAGACTGACCAAGTTATGTAAAACAAGAACTATCACGGTAAGTTGACAATGCCCCTGAAGTGGTGCTTTGTCCTTTGATTTATGGACCAGATAGATTATTTGTTTTTGGACAATTAGATCTTCAATGTGAAGGTAATTCAAGGTCAAGGTGAAATAAATATAGGTCAGTTGGAAGGTCTTGTCCAAAGGGGCATTGTGTCCAAATATGAATTAATTCCACTTACTTATAAAGAAGTTATGACCAATGTTAAAGTTTTTGGATGTTCTAGAAGGTCATTCACGGTACAAGGTAAAAAAAAATACAGATCAGTTTGAAGGTCTTGCCTAAAGGGGTGTTGTTTCAAAATATGAGTAGAATCCGTATACTAATAAGGAAGTTATGACCAATTTTTAAGTTTTTGGACAATTTGACCTTCAAGATGAAGGTCATTCAGGCATCAAGGTCAAAAGAATATAGGATAGTTGAAATGCCTTGTCCAAAGATGTGTTGTGCCTAAACATTATGCCAGGACATTATGGCCAATCTTAAATGTTTTTGGACAATTTGACCTTCAAGGTAAAGGCCATTCAGGGGTCAAGGTAAAAAAATACAGGTCCGTAGGAAGGTGCAAAGGGATGTTGTGTTCAAATAAGAATCAAATCCGTTTACTAATAAGGAAGCTATGGCCAATGTTAAAGTTTTCGGACAGATTGACGGACTGACAGACGGACAGTTCAAAACTAATATGCCTCCCTTTGGGGTATGCACAACGTCTTGCAAAGAAATGCTGCTGTGCAAAAACGTTTTAATTGCTGTGGTAGATTGAAAATTATATTTTCACCATCTGAATTACATATTAAAACCATACACGCACTGCGCTTGTCTTGCTCACAACGAGGTTATGGTGCTCACAACGAGGATTAAAGCAAAAAAGAGTATATCTTCGATTCTATGAAGACTTTCAGATAATAATTTACGCTGAATACTTGTGGGCATCTGTTTTAGGTTAGAATGCACAAAACGTCACCAGAATCGACGTTTTCAATGTTAAATTAGGTCCAAAGAGAAGTTGTCTCCAGTTTTCCAGCTACCCCGAGTGACTGCATCGCACGGTATTTCCATCAAATTGTCCACAAAAGGCAATATCTTTACATGTGCATACTCGGAAAACACATCGCTAGCTAACTGCATTTCGATACTTTTACATAAATGTCTGTAATCTTCAAAAATTATGAAAAACTCACCTAGTTTATCGTGTCACACGTCAAAGATGGGTGCTCACAACGAGGAACGGAAGTTGCTCACAACATTTTTACCGATGGACATTTTTCACTCGTTGTGAGTTAAACGGGCGTGGAAACATACTTAGTGCTGGTGACAAGCTAGGCAAACTGTGAGTTTATAACTCCACAGGTATAACTGTTGCATATTGACTTTGAAAGTTATTTTGTCATTTACTAAATTAAGAGTTCTATTAAATATGAATTTGATCTGTAGAAATTAAAGAAAGATTTATCGAAAAACGCTACTAAAATGCATTGCAAAACAAATATATTCTCCGCTTGCTTATTTCAAAATTGTTTATTCTTTTATTAGATACGAGAATCGGTTATGAATGAGCTGTAGATATAAACTGAACGATTTTAGTGTCTTGTATAACAAAGAAGTACAAAAATCAAAGATCCTTTAAAAAAATAAAGAAGTACATGTACTTTCTAAATTGCTTGAGAAAAGCGCACATGTTGCTTTCATGATTAGGAAATATAAGTTTCATTGACATTGCGCATGCCCAGCACTCGATGGCTCAATCAGACCAAAACGGATGTGAAAGTTTTGCTTTTAAAACTATATTCTTTACCTACACATCGAAATGGATATTTATTCTAAGATCTAAATAGATATGAAAAAGCTCCAGGCTAGTTGAACTTATGTTTTATTTTAATATACGATATATACTATATATACAATAATGACATAATTATATAACAATCAATAATACTATCAGAAGTTCATGTTCCTTGCGACCCAAGGTTTGACAATAGGATAATTGGTCTTGTCGGAAATATAGCCTGCTTTCTCCATCCCAAAAGGTATTGTAGTACGCTGAATATTTCCTGGCGGTAAAGGTGCTTTTTTGCAAGTTTTAGCACCATCTTGGCTTCTTTTCCTGAAGTATAAAGTGTGATCAGGGGGGAATTATCCTAATGCATGCCATATAATATGTATATTTGAGCCGTGTCAGGACAAAACCAACATAGTGCGTTTGCGACCAGCATGGATCCAGACCAGCCTGCGCATCCGCACAGCATGTGTCCTGATCAGACTGCGCGAATGCGCAGGTTGGTCTGGCTCCATGCTGGTCGCAAACCCATTATGTTGGTTTAGTCGTGACACGGCTCATTTATGTTCAAATGCTTCTCTGTTTGTACACTTTACATTTCATGGCTCTATCAACATTTTTAAAAGCGGCAGAATATAAAATATTCAAAGCTGCCATTTGTACGCAGCTGCATCGATGGATATTTAAAAAACTAAACCAAGTGTACACTCACCAAAGGTTGTCACTATAATTCATTCTCAAGAAAATAACCAAATTCGTGCTTATATGAACGGACAAATTATTGCTATAAGTGCAAAATCAACAAACTAAGCCGACCTTTGGCATTACTTTTCAATAGGAAATTTCAGTAATTACTAGAACAATACCAAGCAATAGCCGTTAGACTTACATCGTAGGATATATAGAAAATGATTCATACAGGCAAATTTTGCATTGAGATTAAACCAGTACATGGAATTTGACTATTTTTACATCTCTTTAACACTAAAAAAGAGTTTTTGTAAAGTAAGATTTTTTTTAATTCGTTTTTTGTATCACTCATCTGCACAGTATACTTACCATCTGTATCTAAGGATTCCAAGCCAAGTTATTACACTAGTCAACAGTAACACAGAGCATAGTGCAATACCAAAAATCATGTTTGTCTTCCGCAGTCCCGAATCCCCTTTAAAAGAAGCAGCACATGTGGAAAATTTTCTTTCATAAAAACTAGATTTCGCAAAATAATTTAAAAAGATAAAAAAAGATAAGCCAAACACATTTCAGCTGACTTTTAATAATGAGTTTAAAATAAGCAAAACAGTATAAAGTTAATTAATTTCAGTTTATAATTATAAATTTTATTTATCGAGTTCAAGGTATATTCTCAACAACTTTTAAATATACTGAAAGAAGTAAGGATTTTTTTTAAAATGTGGAATTAAGGTAGTTAAAACTATGTAGAAAGATCTCATGTATTTACACATTACTCGCTTGTTCTTGAAATAAAAAAATAAATAAATAAATAGATAAATAAATAAATAAATAAATAATGATAAAAACTTATTTATTTATAATCTATACCTCTGGATAAAGCACTTTCAATACAGGTAAATGACCCTGGACTATTTTCACATGTTGAAGTTGTATTGCAAGGTGTCTTCTCACATTCGTCAATATCCAGGTCACAGTTATCTCCCTGCCAACCGGAAGTACACGCGCATGCATATGAACCTATTGTATTCTTACACGTCACAGAATACTTGCATACATCATCTTTATTACATTCATCTACATCACCAGAGCAGTTTTTACCTTCCCAACCCGCGGCACATTTGCAACTGTAAGATCCATAGCTATTAAGACATTGTCCGAAGTTCAAACAAGGAGAGCTGTTGCACTCATTGACGTCGTCCGTACATGTAACACCCTGGAGACCTGCGAAACATTTACAGTCAAAGGAACCGTTGGTGTTTTTACATGTACTTGATTTAGGACATGGATCAGTAAGACATTCGTTAATATCAATTTTACAGATAGCACCTTCCCAACCCGGTGTACAGGTGCATGTAAACGAACCTGCGTTGTTAGTACACGAACCAGAGTTCAAACATGGATCATTTAGACATTCGTTTATGTCATTTTCGCAGTTTGTCCCTTTCCATCCTGATCTACATGAACATGTATATGAACCTACTTTATTTTTACATGTACCTGAATTTAAACAGGGGCTAGTAAGACATTCGTTCGTGTCATTTTCACAGATAGCACCTTCCCAACCTGGTGGACAAACACATGTAAATGAACCCGCGCCGTTTGAACATGAACCCGAATTCAAACATGGATTATTTAGACATTCATTTATATCATTACCACATGAAGTACCTTCCCATCCCGGTTGACATCTGCATGAATATGAACCTGCGTTGTTTGTACACAAGCCTGAGTTTAAGCATGGATTGTTTTGACATTCATTTACATCCTTTGCGCAGTTTACACCTTCCCACCCTGAAGCACACGAGCATGTATATGAACCTACATTGTTGGTACATGTACCTGAATTCAAACAAGGGTTATTAAGACATTCGTTCGTGTCATTTTCACAGAAAGCACCGTCCCAACCCTTTGGACAAGCGCATGTAAATGAACCTGCGTTGTTGATACAGGTACCGGAATTTAAGCATGGATTGTGCTGACATTCATTGACATCGTTTCCGCAGTTTTCACCTTTCCAAGCTGAAGCACACGTACACGTATATGAACCTGCATTATTGACACATGAGCCAGAATTCAAGCATGGATTATTTATGCATTCATTGATATCCTGTCCGCAGTTCGCACCTTCCCAACCTACCGCACATGAACATGTATATGAACCTACTTTATTTTTACATGTACCTGAATTCAAACAGGGGTCACTAAGACATTCGTTAATATCATTTTCACAGATGGCACCTTCCCAACCTGATGGACAGGTGCAGGAATACGAACCCGCGTTATTGGTACAGTTACCGGCATTTAAACACGGATTGTTCTGACATTCGTTGGTATCGCTCCCACAAGTTTTGCCTTCCCAGCCAGTTAGACATGAGCACGTATATGAACCTGCTGTATTGTTACAGGATCCAGAATTCAAACATGGATTATTGAGACATTCATTAATATCAGTTTCACAGTTGGTGTCTTCCCAGCCTGGTTTACAGGAACATAAATATCCCCCTTTCCTGTTTGTACATGTTCCAGAATGCATGCAAGGATTAATTCTACATTCGTCAACATCATTCATGCAATTAAATCCGTTCCAACCCTGACCACAATTACATTTGTATGAGCCTGCATTGTTAATGCAAGTTCCATTATGCATACATGGGTTTAACAGACATTCATCAATATCATTTGAACAGTTTGCCCCTTCCCACCCTTGAGTACATGTGCATTTGTATGACCCGTCAGTGTTTATGCAAGTTCCCGAATGTAAACATGGTGAGTTTTGACATTCATCAATATCTATTGAACAGTTTGTCCCTTCCCAACCTTGAGTACATGTGCATTTGTATGAACCGTCAGTGTTTATGCAAGTCCCCGAATGTAAACATGGTGTGTTTTGACATTCATCAATATCAATTGAACAGTTTGTCCCTTCCCAACCTTGAGTACAGGTGCATTGGTATGAACCGTCAGTGTTTATGCAAGTTCCCGAATGTAAACATGGTGTGTTTTGACATTCATCAATATCTATTGAACAGTTTGTCCCTTCCCAACCTTGAGTACATGTGCATTGATATGACCCGTCAGTGTTTTATGCAAGTTCCCGAATGTAGACATGGTGTGTTTTGACATTCATCAATATCTATTGAACAGTTTGTCCCTTCCCAACCTTGAGTACATGTGCATTTGTATGAACCGTCAGTGTTAGTGCAAGTTCCCAAATGTAAACAGTGTGTGTTTTGACATTCATCAATATCTATTGAACAGTTTGTCCCTTCCCAACTTTGAGTACATGTGCACTGGTATGACCCGTCGGTGTTTAAACATGTTCCCGAATGTAGACATGGTGTGTTTTGACATTCATCAATATCTATTGAACAGTTTGTCCCTTCCCAACCTTGAGTACATGTGCATTGGTATGAACCGTCAGTGTTTATGCAAGTTCCCAAATGTAAACATGGTGTGTTTTGACATTCATCAATATCTATTGAACAGTTTGTCCCTTCCCAACCTTGAGTACATGTGCATTTGTATGAACCGTCAGTGTTAGTGCAAGTTCCCAAATGTAAACAGTGTGTGTTTTGACATTCATCAATATCTATTGAACAGTTTTGTCCCTTCCAACTTTGAGTACATGTGCACTGGTATGACCCGTCGGTGTTTAAACATGTTCCCGAATGTAAACAAGGTGTGTTTTGACATTCATCAATATCTATTGAACAGTTTGTCCCTTCCCAACCTTGAGTACATGTGCATTGGTATGACCCGTCCGTGTTTATGCAAGTTCCCGAATGTAGACATGGTGTGTTTTGACATTCATCAATATCAATTGAAACAGTTTGTCCCTTCCCAAGCTTGAATACATGTGCATTGGTATGAACCGTCAGTGTTTATGCAAGTTCCCGAATGTAAACATGGTGTGTTTTGACATTCATCAATATCTATTGAACAGTTTGTCCCTTCCCAACCTTGAGTACATGTGCATTGGTATGAACCGTCGGTGTTTATGCAAGTTCCCGAATGTAGACATGGTGTGTTTTGACATTCATCAATATCAATTGAACAGTTTGTCCCTTCCCAACCTTGAGTACATGTGCATTGGTATGACCCGTCCGTGTTTATGCAAGTTCCCGAATGTAGACATGGTGTGTTTTGACATTCATCAATATCAATTGAACAGTTTGTCCCTTCCCAAGCTTGAATACATGTGCATTGGTATGAACCGTCAGTGTTTATGCAAGTTCCCGAATGTAAACAGTGTGTGTTTTGACATTCATCAATATCAATTGAACAGTTTGTCCCTTCCAAGCTTGAATACATGTGCATTTGTATGACCCGTCAGTGTTTATACAAGTTCCCGAATGCAAACATGGTGTGTTTTGACATTCATCAATATCAGTTGAACAGTTTGTCCCTTCCCAACCTTGAGTACATGTGCATTGGTATGAACCGTCAGTATTTATGCAAGTTCCCGAATGAAGACATGGTGCGGTTCGACATTCATCAATATCAATTGAACAGTTTGTCCCTTCCCAACCTTGAGTACATGTGCATTGGTATGACCCGTCGGTGTTTAAACATGTTCCCGAATGTAGACATGGTGTGTTTTGACATTCATCAATATCTATTGAACAGTTTGTCCCTTCCCAACCTTGAGTACATGTGCATTGGTATGACCCGTCCGTGTTTATGCAAGTTCCCGAATGTAGACATGGTGTGTTTTGACATTCATCAATATCTATTGAACAGTTTGTCCCTTCCCAACCTTGAGTACATGTGCATTGGTATGAACCGTCCGTGTTTATGCAAGTTCCCGAATGTAAACATGGTGTGTTTTGACATTCATCAATATCAGTTGAACAGTTTGTCCCTTCCCAACCTTGAGTACATGTGCATTGGTATGAACCGTCAGTATTTATGCAAGTTCCCGAGTGTAGACATGGTGCGGTTAGACATTCATCAATATCTATTGAACAGTTTGTCCCTTCCCAACCTTGAGTACATGTGCATTGGTATGAACCGTCGGTGTTTACGCAAGATCCAGAATGTTTACACGGGTTTACCAAGCATTCATTTATGTCGACGGAACAATCGGCACCTTTCCAACCCGATTCACATTTACATTCATATGAACCTGGCGCATTGATACATTTTGCTTTGTTTTTACATGGATCGGAACTACATTCATCAATATCTTCTTTGCAGTCATCGCCCTTCCATCCACTGGAGCATGTACATTTGTAACCGCCTTGCTCATTGGAGCATATTGATGAATGTTGACACGGATTATCTAGACACTCGTCAATGTCCTTGTCGCAGTTATCTCCCTTCCATCCAAATTTACAAGGACATTCGTAAGAACCAGGTGTGTTTTTACAGGTGGCAGTTACTGGGCATGGATTGTTCGTACATTCGTCTTTGTCTATAGTGCAGTTGCGATCAAGCCATCCAGGTCGGCAGAGACAATGTAGTCCTCTCCCGCGCTTTTTGCATATTTGAGTTGGTCGGCACATTGAGCTTTGAAAAGCAAACAAAAATGAAGTTTTATGAATTAAGAGTTCTTACAATAATGTAATTGATTTTGCAATTATCATTTCCTTTTAACAATAAAAGTTTTATTAATACTTTTGTTACATTTAATTTTTTTAAGAGAGATCCTTAATACTTGACGTGGATTTTTGATTATGACAATTATAATTTATCCACACAATTCCAGTTCTAAACAAAAAATTGAAAACGATGTTGATATTTACTCGTTTAAGCATTGATCCTGACACCATTCGCCAATCCATCCCGGCATGCATTTCCGGTCAGTTATAGCTGGATCTTTTATTTCACAGTGAACGTCACTGGTCCAAC
Organism: Ruditapes philippinarum; assembly: GCF_026571515.1. Classification (NCBI taxonomy): domain Eukaryota; kingdom Metazoa; phylum Mollusca; class Bivalvia; order Venerida; family Veneridae; genus Ruditapes; species Ruditapes philippinarum. Next base: position 16,886 of record NW_026866807.1, read on the forward strand.
CGTCCAAACATTCACACCTGAATATATCAACATTCACACCTGAATATATCAGTATTAACATCTGAATTTATCAACATTCACATCACATCTGAATATATCATCATTCAAATCTGATAACTTTAACAAAAATCACCATCAAACAATAGTGGCGGAGGTGTTTTGGGGTAACGGACGAAAAAAAAAATAAAAAAATTTAATTCATTAGTATAGTTGTATTTGAAATATGTAACAACTCAAACACGCATTAGTTCCGTATTTTCTTGTTATAAAGAATGAAATGACCGAGTATTAGTTTTCATGGGAGCTGACCCACACCCCTGTTGTATATTTGTGTAACTCTCAAACTATTCATCATTTACTTATTGACTATCTTGAATTGATTTGTCCAGCGTTCATTTTATGAACTGTCTGTTATTCATTGTTAATGTATTCAGTAACGACGAAATGTGGAAATATCACAGGAATGGCTTAAAAGTAACGTCGAATATGTGCAAAGATATATATGTGCAACGCTTTTCAATTTTGGGTTTTTTTTTTCATAATTAAAAAATGGTTCTGGAAAAACGGAGTGCACAAAAGGTATTGGCCTGGACCTACATCAAATGGAACATTAATCTTAAAAAACATTATTTGTAGCCCCGTTATGTCATAAACCTCAGTGGAGTCCCTTAAACAAATTTTAATGTCTATACCTATAGCTGCCAATGTTGTTATGGCAATGTCCGCGGTGCATGCAGGGATTCCCAATGTGACATTCGTCGAAATCATCGTGACAGGTCTTTCCCTAGTAATGATATATAGCATTAAACAATATAATATTTTAAGTCTTTACTTTTCTTAGATTTGGTTGATAGCGTTTCCAGTTCATAATTTCATAATTCTGATATACAGATCAATTATATATCAGTCATAATGTATAATTTTTATTTCTATTTGATAGATGTATATCCATCATGGCTCACTTTTTTAAATTTCAGACTTTTTTTATTAATTCATGTATATGTATTAACATCTAGAGTTCACAATTCCGAGGTATACTCCGAAGTTTCATTGTTTTGTTTATCAAAATTAAGATGTCCATTTAATTAATTGTACATGTCATTCACCGCTCACAATGCTAAATTCACAATTTCAAAATTATAATCGCAATTACAATGTAATAGAATGTTATTTGATGGTCGCGGTGAATTTTTGACAAGATCTATGGTTGGTGCATTTTAAAACATTTCAACGTACATACTATTAGCTGTGTCGATGTGGCGTTACAAGGCGACATTAAACGGCAATGGATAATAGGATATTAACAAAAATATGATTCAATACATAAAACATTGAAAATTTCCGCATGTATGAATTAAAAGAAAATAATAAGAAAATCATCAAATTTATAAAGATATTCTGCTTAATTCTGGATCATCTCTCGTATATCAATTAATTCAAAACATAGATTAGAAATGTGAACTTTAATAATCATACTATTTAAAAATAAACATAAGTTTATATTTTGAAAAAAAGTTCTGCCAAGTTAAAGATCATGTATCACGATTTTTTATACATTGTAGTTTTATATCATAAATATCATGCTCAAATTAAGATTTATCAATTTTGAAAGTTCCATAAAGCATTATTTACAAAGATATTATCGAATTTACAATTTCATGTAAATAAAGGGAGGTAATAAAAAACTTATTTTCTAAATGAATGCATTTATTATATACTTATAAATGAAATATTGAGAAGTATTGATGAAATAAAATGCGTATTTTCATTTTCCGTATTTTCACTGTAAAAATTTATTTTTCACTGCAGTGAAACATATTTTCCGTATTTTCACTGGTGTCTTGCCGGACTACTTTCTTTTAAATTCTGCCAGTACACAAAAGTCTTTCAAATGTTATCGCAAAAAAGAGAAAAATGTGTATAATAAACAGAAAATTCAAGTTTTTTTCTATAAATACATGATTTATTTCATCTTGTGGCATGAAAATAACCATATTTCACTCGTGGCTACCGCCACCAATGAAATATTTATTTTCATACCACTCGATGAAAATAAATCATGTATTTATAGAAAAAACTTGAATATCTCCTATTTATTATATACTTATAAATGAAATATTGAGAAATATTGATGAAATAAAATGCGTATTTTCATTTTCCGTATTTTCACTGTAAAAATTTATTTTTCACTGCAGTGAAACATATTTTCCGTATTTTCACTGGTGTCTTGCCGAACTACTTTCTTTTAAATTCTGTCAGTACACAAAATTTAAGGGAAAGTATTTCAAATTTTATCGCAAAAAAGAAAAATATATATATAATAAACAAAAAATTCAAGTTTTTTCTATAAATACATGATTTATTTTCATCTTGTGGCATGAAAATTACCATATTTCACTCGTGAAATATTTATTTTCATACCACTCGATGAAAATAAATAATGTATTTATAGAAAAAACTTGAATATCCTCTCTATATTTAATGATCACATATAATATGTACAAATATTTGCAGTACATATTTTACATATTATTCGGTGTTTTAAAATTGTTTTATTAGCATACATGTAATTATATACATATATATATACTTAAGTATGGTATGCAACCTCAAATACAAAATACATGATCTTTAAATAGTGAGATTTAAATGTTATATAGTTTGATCCAAAGGACCGTGGGTTCGAGCATTACTTAGGTCACAGTTATGATTCCATATATCTGACAGCCGTATTGTACTGGTTAGTTCCAGAATGCTGACTTAAAATGGGAAATTGATTTGTAAGAACTTGTTACACATTTAAACTAGGATGATTATGCTTAAGTATGATAAAACTAACTTACAGAATATCCGGCGTGACATTGGCACTTTTGGTTTCCACGACCATTATCTCTACATTTTGCATTATTAGAGCACAACAAACTGCCGCACTGTGTTATGTTCTGTGCCGGCTTAACCGTTGCTGACTGTGAAATCTGAATTTAAATGAATGCAAAACAAAAGTAAAAAAAATATTTATAATATTTATAAATATTTATAATATTTATATACATTTGATATAGTAAAAAGCCAAAGCGACAAAAAAAAAACAAAAAAAAAAAAAACACAAAAAACAACAAAAAAAAACAACAACAAAAAAAAAAAAAAAACAGGACCAGGACTTCAAAAGGAAGATCCTTCGGCAGTAATTAAAACAAAATACATTCGTAAATATGTACGTCTCGATATAATTGTGTTTACATGTGACAGATGACAGATCATAAAAAACCCAGCAAAATTCTTGTAAGAAAATCTCAGGATATTTTATACTTGCATTGCACTATTTGGTAATGGATACAAATTTAAAGCTAAAAGTTTGTAGTATTGTCATTGAGAATGTAAATATAATAATAATAATAATAATAATAATAATAATAATAATAATAATAATAATAATAATAATAATAATAATAATAATAATAATAATAAATAATAATAATAATAATGATAATAATAATAATAATAATAATAATAATAATAATAATAATAATAATAATAATAATAATAATAATAAAATAATAATAATCAATAATTATAATAATTAATAATAATAATAATAATAGCTTACAGAACAGTGTTTAAAATTAAGCAGACTTTTTGAATAATCCCGTATAGTTTATCATAATAAAACATTTTTTGTTTTTTTAATTGAACAGAAATAATAATAATAATAATAATTATAATAATAATAATAATAGTAACAAAAATCATGATAATAATAATAATATTAATAATAGAAAAACAATTATGCATCAATTTTATTCATAGAAGCACATTTCTTTCTCAAATTAATAATTATTAATCATTTTGGAATACAGAAATAAATACGATCTAAATATTAAATAGCACGAATTGTCTTGAACGAAATGGTATATATTTTGTGACTTGGAACGCTTTTCCAAAGGCGCTTTGTACTTAGTTTTATACAGGGTCACTGATACTAACTTCTGTGCTATACCTCAAACAATGAAACAGCAAAAGTAGTCCAAATTATAAATATATTCATCATCCCAATCTCTTTGTTTTTAATCAATTAACAAATCAGATATGAAATCAATTAACAACTTTTAAAGCTAAAATTCGCCGAACATAGCACATATGTCCGCCATATTGCGCCCAGCGAACAAATTAAAGTTTGAACTAAGGGTACAAAAGGTCAGATTTAGAACTTGCTTACTCTCTTTGGAAATTATATCTATTATACGATTTATGTATGTATTTTAAATCCTTCATCACACAAAATCGCAATTTACCGACAATATTTTTGGAGGAATTAGGTCACCAAATTTTAAGGCCACATATCGTGTACATCATAGGTAAATGCAATTACTTACTGAATGAAGTGGGTATGAACTCAGCAAATATTTGTTTTAATCAAAGATGTACTTGACCCAGAAGTGCTTTCTTTTGAAATAGTCCAAATATTAAGCGCGCTTATCTAAGAGAACGCACGAAAAGCCCCGTGCAGTGGCCGAAGTATCTGGTATTACTAAGCTTCTATTTGTAACGTATTTGATGAAGCATTTGATTTATTGCGACCATCTTGTATACAACTAGAACTAAACAAATATAGCAAATGGTATAAAGACTTAAACGGAATATAATTTATTTTTGTGACAAAACACAAAATGGACCAACCTTCCCTAACATCTTAAACTTTATCCTTTAAATGAAATACTCGTATTGTGCCAAATGTTTTGATATAAACTGTCAAATGGTGATCTTTATTAAAGTGACCAGTTAAGACTTAATCATTCAATATGTACTTGTTTATTGACATCTTTGGCATGCTATAGAAGCATTGTTTCGCTTTTTACCCTTATCCCGCTAAAAATCCTAAATGAACTTTTATCTTCCATCTTTTAATCTGAAAATAAAATCAACTTTCAGGGAACTGACTAGGAAGCATAATGCACCCTGACTAAGGAGAATAATGTACACTGTCTTGGGGACATAATGTACACTGACTAGGGAACATAATGTACACTGACTAGGGGACATAATGTACACCGACTAGGGAACATAATGTACACTGACTAGAGAACATAATGTGTACTGACTAGGATACATAATGTACACTGACTAGGGAACATAATGTACACTGACTAGGGGACATAATGTACACTGACTACGGAACGTACCGTACACTGACTAGGAAACATAATGTACACTGACTACGGAACATAACGTACACTGACTAGAGAACATAATGTATACTGACTAGGGTACATAATGTACACTGATTAGGGAACATAATGTTCACTGACTTGGGAGCGTAATGTACACCGACTAAGGAAAATAATGTACACTGACTAGGGAACATAATGTACACTGACTAGGGAACACATTTTACACCGAATAGGGAACCTGTCTAGCGTTATTCCGAAAAATCTTGTAAATAGAGCCGAGACCCTGTAAAACGGTTAAAATAACGAAGGTGCTTTTATTTATTACACAAGTCTCGACTTACGTCCGATCCCGTGTTATTCAAAAGATGTATAAAAAAATATCTCGCACATACAGTGGTCTTAATCGTGTCATATATGGTACTATACAGTTCAATACAATACAGAAAATTATTTTACGGTCACGTTACTGATTTGTTGACTGTGGATAATCAGTTAAGTGTATGTGTATCTCAGAAAATAAAAAGGGCTTTAACTTGTCATTGTAGTTCTATATTAATAAAGATCTAAATAAATTGAAATTAATAAAACATATAACGCATGGTTGTAGGCAGTCGACGATGCATTTATCAGCATTTATCGGTTGTTGATACCAAAGTTCTGTCTACGTTAAAAATTCAATATACTCAAAATGTCAAAACAAGATTACAAAAATATAAGTGCCATAAGTCTTTTTTTTAATAAGAGAGAACTTGCACATATACAATGGCAAGAGCATGATCCTGAGATTGTTTTTTTTCGGCTTGAGTGTTGTAGTTAGACATATGAAATTTATTGCATGATAGATCTTTAAAGATCTGTAAATAATGAGCCGCGTAGACAAAACAACATAATGCGATTTGGAGCGAGCATCGTATCAGACAACTTGCGGCATACAAAGTCTGGTCACGGATCCAATGCTTTACGCTCAACAATTCAAAACAAGATACAAGAAATGATAGGAACAGTCATGGTTTTTTTATCAGAAGAACTGTGCAATGCGCAGAGCTGGTCTGGATCTGCTTGTCGCAGCTTATAGAGTAGTTGATTTTATCGTCCGCGCTCATATCATATACGTTGAATAGAGGACTTTTTTGCATGTGTTAAAGATGGTCTTCAAATGAATTACAAAACAATTCCGACTGTCAGAATGTAATTAAATGCATAGTACTCGTCGGAAAACCCCGACGGTATCACTTAGTTTCTGTATTTATTATCAATTTTGATTTATTTTTTGGGGGTAAAATTATCGCATTTACCATCAAAGCTTTCTGATATTTTTTGTTGTAAATTATTCACATGACATACAGGATCTTAAAAAAAAACTAGTACGGCCTTTATTGCATTATTTATTACATGTATAAAGAAGAAGTATCTTTCAAAAGGATAATCGGACGAAATAAAACTGGTTAACATGCAAAATTATGTTATTTCTAAGTTTTCGAAACAAAAATATTGTTAGCGTGATAATTATTTCTTGTAGCTAAGAAAATACCCATTTTGTAAACATTGAAATTAAATTATAGCATATTGATGATTTTTCAAAATAGGGCAACTTCTATATATTTAAGGTGTCCCTTAACTTTTCTTTACTTATATTTAATAGTGGCAAAATATTCCTTACATCTTATCTTAGAGCTATTCTTATAAAATTATTTTCTGAATGGTAAGAACTATCCTTTACATTTTATTTTAGAATGACCAATGAAATTCACAGATTTTAGTTTGTAATTTTTAAATGTACAATGGAAATTCTTCATATATGCTAATTTTACAGGAAGTCAAACTGATAACAGACGGACTTCGTCCAAAAAAAAACATACAATTTTAATCATTTTAGTTGGTACGTACAGCTATTTTATATATCTATGTTTATGCATAGTTTTTCTGATAGCGACATCGTACAGTATACTAACACTTGTAAAACATCTAGTGCTTCCAATTTTATCCTATTAAAATTTGATACCAAGTAACATATTTGTAGTATTTCTATATGGCATGTAAGCCATTTATCTGTACATGTTTATTAACAGTTAGCCTCACATATTGCATCAAATATAATCGTAACATAATTTCCATATTCTCCTGAAGTTGTAAACATTCCGTATTCTCCTCCGTTGTTCAGATTAAAGATTCTGTAGCATTGTGAATCTATTTTGAACTGCATGGAAATAAAAAGAATTTGAAACTTAAGATAAGAGAAGATGATCTTTATTATATAAACATGTATCTACATGTTCAATTTTCGCCTTAAGACAGAGACAGCAGTAATGTTTAAATAATATTTACTATTTCTGAACCTTACTAAAGCAGGCATTTGGTGACCTTCGAGCCGACACCTAATGGCGAACATTTCTGAGGATCCTTTATAGCTTTCTTATGAGGACTTGACAATATGATGACGTCATAGCTTATGTCAGACAAAGGTGTTCAGCCAAGCTCTGTAAAAAGTACGATAAAAATGCATATCTATGGGTAAATTAATATTAAAATAAATAGTATGGAATAAAAATGAGAGATAATGGTAAAAAGATCGCTTCTTTGTCGAAGATGCAATTCAGATTTTCATTAAGTTTTAATTTTATTGCCAAATCATCAATGAACATTGTCTTTGGCCAATTACACATATACATTATAGGACAAAATCATCAAAGTAGTTATACAAATGAAACCAAGACCACTGTTTGTTTGGCTTTTACGTCAAACTTTACTGGTGGAAGAAGACCTCAGGTGCCCCTTCCCTTGCATTATTTCAAGCACGAGTAGTACCACGGACGTCCCGTAAGCTAGCTTGATAACTACCTCCAAATTCCCTGTCGGGATTCAAAACCAAGAACACAGTTTGTCTCCAGCTGTCGTGTAATTGACACCATGTTAAAACCTTGTTATGATTTATAACAAAAGCATTTAATTTTGTGTAACATTTTATGTCATTTTAAATAGTCGGCTCATTTGTTATTGTATAATGACGGCAAAGTGATAACAAAATCTTGAACAATTTTAAGTGGACATACGGAAGACCAGTTTGGACATGTTAACTTCTTGAATTTATGATTTTTAATTTACGTATTTAAAATTCAAATTTCACAAAGTCATGGTTTCAACTTCATGAATTTGCGATTATAACTTCAAGAGTTCACGGTAACAACTTCAGGAATTTACGTTTTCAATTTTACACATTCACGATTTCAACTTTTTTTATTTAAGGCATTTAGGTTCACTCTTTCAACTTCATGACTTTATATTTTCACAGTTGCAACCTCGTGAATTTGATTTGTAGAATTTGCGAATGTATGAAGTTGAAATCTTTGAAAAATTATTGAGATATAATTATACCGACGAATGCATTCAGTAAAAATGGCCTTACCAGTATTTCGTATGCACTGCCTTGCATTTGTATTTTTTTTTGACTCCCACTTTGTCATATAAAAATGTTCAAAACAGTCCGTTTAAACTTCATTTAAATCTTTTAAAAAGTACAAGTTAAATGTTTGTCTGTCAGTTCCATTTTTTTTCTAATGATTTATCGTTTGTTCAAAATAGAAATGCCTTATCAATACGTCATTATTGTTTGTTCTATCCTAAATAGTTTAAAATTGTATTAGATAAATCAAATACTTGTAGAAAACATTCAAATTAAAAGCTTAAAATGATGTTGTATTCTTACAAGCAGATATACTGCAGATAAGTATATACAGTTCATATGGTAAACTCAAAAGGATTTAATGAAATACTTTATTTATTTAGTCATTCACACCCCCTTTTATACAGTTATAAAAGTATTAGTATCAGCTGACATATGAGTTTACGACATCAAATCGGGATATAAAAGCAATGTTTTTCAAAATGCACGTGCATATCTTTACATTAATGCATGTGAATTTTTGGACTTTACTTCTGTCTGAGACAACGATTTGTTTTTACCGAGGTTGCATAGAAAACTTGCCTTACAAGAAAATGTGAGATGGGGAAGATAAATGACATTAATTATTTATTTCCGTTTTTTCTCGTGCACGTTATTATCGAGGTAATTTGAAGAAGAAAAAAAATGAAAATTAGGAAAATGTTTAACAGTTCTTATATATTTTGTATATGGATAAATTAAAGTATGCGGGAGATACCGAAGAATATTGATATAAGAACAAGGGATTAAAAATATAATTATTGTACGACTGAAAAGATCCACTGGCAGTTAAAATATAAAGCAGGGAATATCACATTATACAGGAAAATAAATGAGTTTATAATTATTAATCATATACAATACGTAAAGTAGTGCAACATTTTATATCAATTATAATTATCAGAAAAAGAATGCTTTATCTCAAAACAACAACGGTCTGGTTTAGGCTAATAAGCCCTTGACTAGACACAAAATATAACTACAACATCTTGATCAATACAATACAATACAATACAATACAATACGAAACAAAACAATACAAAACAATGCAATACAATGCAAGGAATATTTTTTCTATAAGTAAAATGAATCTGTTGAAAATCATTCATAACTGTACTCAATAATGAACCAAACATAAAAACAGTTATTAACATTTGGTTTCGCACAATAGATATTTTTCGTTCGGAAAAAATATACATTATAATTAAAATGAAATTAATAATAATAATAATAATAATAATAATAATAATAATAATAATAATAATGTCATAAAATAATAGAATCTCAATTTAGATTAAGATCTATGTTAATGTGTTTATAATAGTTTGTTAATGTGTTTATAATTGTTTATGATGAACCTTAACTATATATTTAGACTATTTTGAAAGTTACTTGTACTCTTGGAATATACTATAGGTGGTATACGGAGTTGCTATAGGGCCAACTTCAAATGTTACACAATGCGGAAATCTATCATGCCTCCACAATGCAAAATGCCGGCCAGACGGACACGGGGATCAGTATTGCATGTGCCAGACTGGATATGTAGTAAGTAAATATAATATTATATTATATAAATTTACTATTAAGATATTGTATAAATAGACATTTTATTATGGATAATTTTGTATGTACATGTACCAATAAATAAGCTACACAAATTTCTGTAAATTTTTTGTTTGATATAATAGAATTTTCAATTTAAGGTATTTAACATAACACTAAATACTTACTTAACATTAAACATACTTATAGATCTTGTTTATTGTCTACAATAAAAGATAAATAAAAAAACCATGAAAATAGTGTCATGTGTATAATTATTATATGAAAAATAATGTTTGACAAAATGCTTTACGTAAACCTATTAACATTCTGTTAGCCACATTATAATTTACTCATTTATCAACGTCATAATTGAGCCGTACAATGACAAAAACAAACATAATGGGTTTGCGACCAGCATGCATCCAGACCAGCCAGCGCATCCGCGCAGTCTGATCAGGATCCAAGCTGTTCGCTTACCAACCCTTTTACAAGTAAAGAAACTGATAGCTTACAGCATGGATCCTGACCAGAATGCGCGGATGCGCTGGATGGTCTGGATGCATGCTGGTCGCAAACCCATTATGTTGGTTTTTGTCATTGTACGGCTCCATTATGACGTTGATAAATGAGTAAAGCTGGTCTGGATCCATGCTGGTCGCAAACGCACTATGTTGGTTTCATCGTTACGCGGTTCATATATATGATCAATATAATGTCTACAGTTAGGTGACAGCAAAGGAGCTCCATTGAGGTCAAAAAGCCTAAAACATAAAATTTGAATGTTTGACATAGATCAGCTGGGACACTTAAAAATGCAGAGATTAATTAAAAAATAACCAGTAAATTAATTGAATATCGTATTTTTGTGCTATTCTAAGCCCCATTTAAGTGAATAGCGTTTGGAACTCTTTTCAGTTTTGGGTCATTTTTTTATTCATGATTTGAGTACTTGCAACTTTTCTGAAAAAAAAAACGTAGTGAACAATCATCTTAAATTTTGCACACAAGTTATTAGTCTAGGCCTTTATCAAATTGAACATTAATCTCAAAAAAATATTTTCCGTCCCGTCAACAACAAAAAAACTTCAGGGCTAAAAGTGCATTAAGCGTTCACAAACTGAAGTAAAGCAAATGTTGATTCAGTATTGTTTGTTGAATATAAACGTTGTTGCGGGCTTACAAACTCAAATTGACGTCCAAGATGGTTACCACTTGTTTGAAGATTGTTTATTTGTTGTTAAAAATATAGCATTTTTGTGTATTCTTGAGAAAATATTTGAGAAAACGTTGCTTTTTGTTATACGTGGACAAATTTATTTCGGTCACACAGAATCACCTTGACCTTAAAGTTCCGTGATGATATAAAGGTAATCTAATGCCCGGGAAGATTTAAGCATTCATGTGTTTGTAACATTATCTTAAGTTTTAATTTGAAGATAACTTTATACAAAAACTGGTGAACAAAGTATATATTACATTAATGAGCCGCGTCACGACAAAACCAACATAATGCATTTGCGACCAGCGCATCCGTGCAGTCTGATCAGAATCCATGCTGTTCGCTTATAAACCCTATTACAAGTACCGAAACTGATAGCGAACAGCATGGATCCTGATCAGACTGCGTGGATGCGCAGGCTGGTCTGGAACAATGCTGGTCGCAAACCCACTATGTTGGTTTTGTCATGACACGGCTCATTTCTTTTTATTGCTTATTTCAAACAGTGTCATCCATTTTTTTCATTGCTTTTTATAGTTCTCTTTTTAAATATACATTCTTATATCTAGACAGTCACGATTAAGCAAGTGTCAAAACGTTTTTTATGTTTGTGATGGTGTATCAAACATGCGTTATCGATGCCAAACTGGAAATTAGATTCCACCTTACATTCTTTCGGCGACACAACTTTGCAGTTTAATGAGTACATATTTAATAAAATCTTTACATGGTATGCACGTAGTTTTATCTCGCAAGGTCATGGTAGAAAAGAATTGTTGTTAGAATTTAACAAATTCCAACAAATATAAAAATAAATAAGAAATTAAAAACAATAAAAAGGCATACCACCACCACCACCACCATGTACAACAGCAGCAGTAACGGCAGCGGTAGCAACAGCAGCAACAACAGCAGCAACAACAACAACAGCAACAAACAACAACAACAGCATAATAGCTATAATAATGATAATAATAAAATAAATAATAAAAATAATCATAATAAAAGCAGCTGTAGCAGAATTCAAATTGACAATCATTTATTAATACAACTATAAGAAGTGCAATTCTAGGAATGAAATGTTAAAATTTTGAAGCTGTTTCTCAAAACGGTGAAAAACTATGCTTATAATCTGTTTTAGGGTGCCACATGTTACGATGATTTTGATGAATGTAGCTTTGGAAACCCTTGTATGCATCGTGGTATTTGTAGTAACACTATCGGAAGCTATAGGTAAAGTATTACATTTGAAAGATATTAGATTGACCAATGAGATTTCCAGTTTACGGTTTAAAATTTCAAATCGACCAATGAAAATCCTTTTTTCATTCACTTCTTTCAATCTTATTTCAAAGGAAGTTAAGGTGAAATCACACAGCTTACGGCCGAAAAAAGTCAGCAATATTTATTGAATTGATTCAATCTACACTACTTCTAGACAAATAGATTGAAGTTATAATAAACACTTAAACCAAAATAATTATACTTTTACATATATACTTTACTAATATAATAATAATAATATATAAAGATTACCTTGGAAGTAATAAGTGCAGTGATTAGAAATACATGCATGCCGTTTACATGACCATTCTAAAAATGGCAATAAAAGTAGTTTATTAAAACTGGTAAATGTGATTAGCCATTGTTTTAAAGTCGTCATGCAATCTATATTCCTACAAAGCACACCCTTCATATCTCTGTTTATACATTTTTGACTGATTTCACGTGTGCATCAATGCCTTAAATATTCTTTAGATGCAGCTGTTTACACGGATGGTTTGGCAACGCCCACTGCGATATAAAAGACAATTCTACAACTGTTCGAAATTGCACGCCGGGATGGATGGGGGAATGGTGCCAAGATCAGTGTCTAAACGAGTAGGGCTATTCATTTATTTACAACATGCATTCTCCGACATTGTACAAATAATAAAAATATGGCAATTTTCCTTTTTTGCTGCTGGAGAATGGCCCTAAGTTTCGACTCCGGGCAACGGTTTAAAGATTGAGGTCGCGTCAGAAAATAATTTTCGATTCAATTTCAACGTGATTGACCAAAAGTTGATATTGGAAAGTGTAAAGGATGAAATATATACATGTATCTGTTTAAATAACTGCTCCCGCTCACATTTTTATAAATTGAACGTTACAAGTAAGTTCTGATGGATATTTACAGAAATTCCATGTACAATACTATCCTAATTATTTGATATTTTGCAAGGTCCTCCTATGTTACTATCAATACAAGCTGTTTCCGTTTGAAGATGTTTACAACTTCATATCATTTGTTACTTTAGTTCAATGTGCCGACATACAGAAGTGTGCAAAAAGCGAGGGAGAGGACTTCACTGTTTATGTTCACCCGGATGGAGTAGTCGGAATTGTTCTGTTGACATCGACGAATGCACGCAAACTCCATGCTCGAGTAATATGCTGTGTACAAATACGCCTGGTTCCTATCTGTGTAGTTGTAAATCAGGATTGACGGGATCACAGTGTGATTCTGATATTGACGAGTGCACGAGAAACCCGTGCGAACATTCCTCAACATGCATTAATGCGCATGCGTCCTATAACTGCACATGTGCAAACGGTTGGCAGGGAACTAATTGTGAAAATGATATTAACGAATGCGAAAATTATCCATGCAATTCAACATATGTTTGTGAAAATAATCCCGGATCATTTTCATGTTCAATAAAGCAATATAGTGCGTCAGGTAAAATGAAAAGATTCTTTTTTTTACAACTAAGGATATCATTTTGCACAAACTAAAAATTTTTTAAGATTTTCCCACTCTTTTAGTGTATTTTCTGTCGCGTGCTCAAATTTTTTATGCACCCCTTTGGGGAAGACGTTTATGGGGAACTTAAATTTCCTCCTGGTACTTTTATATGCCCAGTAAAAAAAGTACTAAATTTAAAGGTTTTATCTCAAAAAACTTTTTAATAATTTTAGTGATAAAGGATGGGTCAAAACCCGCGACTTTGAAGGGTTTAAACCGGAGACTGACCATAATGGAGTATAGGAAATATATTTACAAGTGATTTTTAAATCATTGAAATCACAGTCGTATAACTGTATTGGTTAACATGTTTTTATTGAAACATTTACATGTTAAATTTATCAATAAATTAGCTTATGTCGAGCTTTTAGACCTTAAAGATAAAACAGCAGAAAAGAAACAAATGCCGGTTCTAGTCACTTTATGTTTTCTTTGTTTTGATGTGTTGTTTGTCACGCTTTAATGTTCAAATGGCGACTTTTTAAGCTTTATTGGTAGAGGAAAGACGTGAAATGTTCCTCCCTGGATTATACTAGCACGAGTGGCTACCTGAGAAGAACGACCGACGTTCCGTAAGCTAGATGGATAGCTTCCTTACATAAAATAATTCAAAGTTTATGAGGGGATTCGAACCTACGGCGGTGACTGGCAAGTAGTTAGAAGTAAGCCACATTTACCATACAGCCACGGATGAGATAAAGTTGTAGATGTGATGTCAATGTAATATGAGCCGCGCCATGGCTAACCAACGCAATGCGTTTGCGACCAGCATGGATCCAGCTGTTTGAAACTGATAGCGAACAGCATTGATCCTGATCAGACTGCGCGGATGCCAAGGCTGGTCTGGATCCATGCTGGTCGCAAACGCATTACGTTGGGTTTGTCGTGACGCGGCTCATATGTACCAGTGTATGTGAATGTAGGTTTACTAATACTTTATGATACAAATATTTATTTGATACTGTTTTTCGGCGTAGCTGTATTAAAATGGATTTTGACCTAGATTTGTAACAAATGAAATTGTTAGTTACAAAATCTTCAGCTAAGCCTAAAAGAGGGTGTTTTTCATTGGTGGAAAGACTGGCTGTTATGAAATTCAAGGACAAATTCGTAATCTTTAGTTTACTTGTCTCTAAGAATAAAGTTGTATTAAAAATATTTATACAATCGTAAACTAAATATCACAACGTTATGACCAAAACAAAGATATATCAAAATACAAAAATATACAGTACATATGATTTCATGTACAATTTATTTTGTTGATAATATTAACAACAAACCCAACTTTTTGTTTTTCAGCCTTTACTTAAACATTCGATTACTACTCACTCGTACTTTATTTGTCGTAGCTTTTCTGTTTTCTATGAAAATGAACGATATTTTTGATCAACAAAAAGATTTTCCAGAGCTGATATGAATTGCGAAAATTAATATATTTAAAATGCAACATTATCATAAAGAATCGCAAAACTTTAAGTATTATTTTTGTGCGTAATAATAACAAATTAATTTATTCATAGTTATTCGGCGTTTGTTTACACCGGTAGGTAAATTTACCGAAATACACCCCAATTGACTACCTACTATCTGAAACTGTCTCACTTGATAATCAGTGTCATTGATGGGTTATGCAAAATTGAGTTTAGTACTTATTATAAAATAAATAGATGTATTTCTGTATATTTGGAACAACATTTATATTTTACATTCCACATTTAAAGTACATTGTAAAATATAACCTGTGTAGGTGTACGACACGTAGCCATGCCAGTAGGCTTAACTAGTACCTCCACCTCATACCCCTAGTATATACAAAATACTAGTCAAGCTGTGCAATTTTTGATAGAAATCCTTTTTTTATAAAATACATAATTATAACTTTTACTAGTAAGGTTATGTTTAACTTTTGATTTAAGTCTTCAATTATTCATTTTCATTGCCAGATAGATAAGAAGGCATTATAAATAGTATAGTTCAGAGTTGATATGTTCCATTGATTGTTTATTACAGTTTGTATTCTTTCATAAATAAAAGATATAAACAACAAAAGATTTTGGTGTTATTATCATGACCTAATAATTGCAGCATTTTATGCACAGAAGTGCTTTTACAAAATGAAGGTCAGATACATATAAGTTAATATTATTTAACAATAAAATTCAAGTTGTCAGCTGATTGTGGCCTTTGCAGTCTCTAAATTTGGTAGTGTGGTTGGTTATTATCTGGTATTGACTTTGAAGCCAGTAGTCAAAAGTCACGGTGACAAAAAAGCTTCTAGCATCTATAATAACATGACTAATTTGTTGACATTATAGGAGCATACATGTTTCAGCTAAGTTTAGACAACTGTCATAGATTATACTAGTAACCACCAAATATATTTCAATTTAGACATTTATATTGTATAAATATCATTAATTTTGAAAATATTCTAAAGCTATGAGACATTTTGCACTGAATTTACGCCGATTATCTTTTTTAAAAATATTTCTTGTTTTCTTTCTTTCTGAAAGCAGGTAAAGACACTACAAAAATGCATATCATCATCGGAGCCGTTCTTGGTTCGATACTAATGCTGTGCAGCATTGTAACATGGATTGGAATTCTTAAATACAGATGGTAATATTTTTATTTAACACATACTTTTCGTAGCAATTGCTTAATATTAATATTTCACAAACATTTGTTACGTTACAGGGTTCACGTGATAAATAAGTTTTATAAGTTATAAGATAATTTATTCCCCCGCGTAAGGGAAGAAACTGCGATAAACTTTTTTCAAATGTTCACTTGCAAAGTTGTTGATCATCATGCGATGGTAGATGTATAATTACCATAATGCATGACGTTATGTATGCCTTGATTAAATAAGTAAGGAAATAACAGGCTTAAATCTGGTACATATTCATTATCATACAAATTTGGTGTATACTAAATAGATAAACATGGTCAAATATTTTTTCTGCTGAACTGTTTCAATAACTAAATAAGTATTGTCTTTGACTTGCCATAATGATAGACTGTAAATGGTCAATGAGAAATGTTTTTGCTGAAGGCCAATAATTCCTGAACAACTTATTCCACATACGCACAATCATATACATTAATGGTTAAACTACTTTGGTGACTGGTTCATACATTACATTCAACTCTTCTTCACAGAGGATTGGCCTCTCCAAACATTACAAAAAATCCAAAAAGAACATTCACCATGAGGACTTAAAAAAAGAACATAGGAACATATTTCAGTGGGTATATATAACATAATACGAAATAAAATATATTGTAGGTGTTCAAGCCGAGATAAAAGACTCATTCGAGATGATCAAAATGTGCCTAAAGAGAAAACCAACAATAAAGACAAAGAAGAGAAACAACGTGCGACGAAACAACAACCAACGCATCAACATTTTATCAACAAGAAATGGGTCCATTAGTAAAAAAAACATTAGTAAAAATGATTGCAAGCTTTATAGTTCATAGATTTTCGGAATCATTGTTTTCAATATTTTATGTGCATAGGAATAAATAAATAGTGCTTAAAACGATGCGATTGGGTGTGAGGCATATTGCACTTTCCATTGGCCCCTATAAAATCGACTCTGTGATTTTAAGCTACTTAGTTTCCATTTTGTTGCTTTCTTGGGATATATAATTATATTTCTTTCCCAGAATAATAGTTAGCGCCGATACTTAGTTCAAGGTGCTTAGTTCAAAGTTCAACAAAAACATTTATAGCCGAAGCATGCAAATATTTTATGAACTTTGAAATAAACAGTATTTGCTTTGTTTGATTATATGTAATGTGCTGTGAATAATCGTCATTTCAAACGTCCACTAAAATGAGTGCAAAACAACCACGTACATTACATCAGGGTCTTTCAATAAAATTTTTAAAGACCCTTATTACATACATGTCACGACGTTAACGCTAAATTGTGTTCACAATATATTAAATACTTTCTTAATTGATAAGTTTTACATCGACAATGTTAAAAGTGTTTAAAACTTTATATCTTCTACATGAAGTTCACACAAAAAATATTTCCTTACAGTTTGAACTGTGTTATATGTACAACCTCTTTATGTACGATCTCATTGTTACTTTTATAAATAATTTCATGTGTAACATGTGATCATTTTATCTCTTCTTGTTTAAACTGTTTCATGACGCATACGTTAAATAAAAAAAAATTTAACAGTGACTTGTTTTAATATTAAGTGTTGCTTGGGGACAACATTTCTAAATGTTAGCTTATAATTGTAGTATGCAAATACTTATTCAATATCACAGTCAAATACTTTTTTCTGCTGAATTAACTGTTTCAGGAAATTTGATAAGTAATGTCTTTACCATATTGACACATTGTAAATGACCAATGGCAAATGCTTTTGCTAAATAAACATTAAACTTGATATTGCTATTATCTGTTATTAATTACTTATTGTGGTTGTGGTTGTCTTAATGTATTTTCTGTTAGATTCATCACCATCATCATCATCATCGTCGTCATCATCATCATCATCATCATCATCATATTCATCATCATCGTCGTCGTCTTCGTCGTCGTCGTCGTCATCATCATCATCATCATCATCATCGTCATCGTCATCATCATCATCATCATCATCATCATCATCATCATCACCATCATCATAAACAACAACAACAACAACAACAACAACAACAACAACAACAACAACAACAAAAAATAAGCCATTTTTATATGAATCTTCTAAGCGATGTAAAATTATGACCACTTCATATGGACTAGAAATGGATTTATTGTATCGTTTGACCTAATTTAGTGAATATATTCTATTGAAGACTTCAATGATTTTGATAGATTTTGTCCGATGATACGATCTCATCAGCGCACAATAGGGCATAAAATACCTTACAAAATATGAGCACAAAGATTAACTAGACAAAACAATGTTCTCAGAACGCAGCACCCGACAAAATCCAACACACAGGACCCCAGTAGGGCAACGAACAATTCACAAATACCCGTTTTTTTATTTAGCAATCTTATTGATAATCTTAACGTCATTCGTGTTTGTGTTCCAAATTTTACTTAAATTTCGCGTTGCCTTAACGCACTTTTGTAGTTATGACTGTTCGTTTCCTCATAATAACCTTTTTTATTCATTAGAAAATACAAAAAGAAATAGCATGAACCTTATTTGTTGATTTGTCACTATTGGTATTTAAAAATAAAGTTAGGCCGTGTCTACACCTATCCAAGTCTTGAATGCAAGTATCATATTCTCTTGTATTGGATAGTGTAGACACCCTACTTGAATGTTTTTTTAAGAGAAATTATGTGACATCCATGAAGTTAATTTCTTACAGGTTCTATTTTCTACAAGTTTTTGGCTGTCAAGACAATGATAACACCAGTTTGACAAAAAACATGTGCGCAAGGGTTGGATAGTGCTGTTATTTTTATTATTTTCTGACTCAGTGTACATGCCCTTTGAATTTCAGTTAATGTTTACAATGTCTTGGGCAAAGAAACAAATCATCATGATTTGTTCCTTTGACCAAGACATTGTAATCATTTACTGGAATTTAAAGGGCATGTACACTGAATCAACAACAAAAAGTCAGAAAATAATAAAAATAACAGCACTATTAAACCTTCGGGCACATGTTATGTGTCAAACCGGTGTTATCAGTGTCTTGACAGCCAAATACTTGTAGAAAAATAGAACGTGTTCTAACTTTCTTGCAAGGAATTATCTTCTTGGATGTCACATAATTTCTCTTTAAAACTCATTCAAGTAGGGTGTCTACACTATCCAATACAAGAAAATATAATACTTGCATTCAAGACTTGGATAGGTGTAGACGGGCCCTTACTCGGCAGTAATTAGTGTGGCCGCTTTTTCATGAAGAAACCAGTGCTGATAGTGAAAATTGTGATTGGCATATTTTAATTAGCCAGGTCAGTTGTTTCTAAAAAGGCTGATAACACTGTAGCAATGTGAGGATACATTCAAATTTATTACATAGATAATACACGTGGAGCTCAGGTCGCAGAGACAAATGAGAACACAGTAACTTTTTGATATCCTTTTAACTCTAAGAAAAATGATTATTAATTGCTGACTGTTTATATTTTCTAGAAAAAGTAAGCAAAACATTATTTTGTTTCTTATTAATCATGTTCTTAATCAAAATAAGAAATTATTTTGTGTCTTTGTTGATTTTTCGAAAGCGTTTGACTACTTAGTAAGACCGAATATATGGTATAAATTATTCAAATTGGGTGTAAGGGGTAAGTTATTTAATATTATTCAATCAATGTATGCACACGTACGTTCAAGAGTAAAATTATATGGTGAGACAGGTTCTATTTTTGATAGTTATCTGGGAGTAAGACAAGGTGAATCTTTGAGTCCTTTTCTGTTTGCCATGTATTTAAACGATTTAGAAGAAGAATTGGTCATTAAGGGTGCAGAGGGTGTAGATATAGGATCATTGAAACTATTTTTTATTGATGTATGCTGATGATATTGTTCTTTTAGCAAACTCTGCTGAAGAACTACAGACTAGTCTTAATATTTACATGAATATTGTTCCAGATGGAAATTAAGCTTAAATAAAAGATAAAACAAAAGTGATAATATTTTCGAAAAGGGGGCGTTTACCAAATAACTTGGCTTTTTATTATGATGGAAATATTTTAGAAATCGTCAATAAATATACGTACCTAGGAATTGTTTTTTTACGTCAGGTGGCTCCTTTCAGGAAGCCTGTAACACGTTATCAGGGCAAGCATTAAAGGCAATTTTTAAGTTAAAATGTTATATGTCTAGGTTTGTTAATTTGTCTTCAGATCATGTCTTAGACCTGTTTGATAAACTAATTAAGCCAGTCCTATTTATGGTGCTGAGGTGTGGGTTTTTTTACAGCAAACCAATTGAAAGGGTGCATACAATGTTTTGCAAAACGAACATTAGGTGTAAAAGTAAGCACACAAAATGATTTTATATACGGCGATCTTGGAAGAACTGATCTATATAGTCTTAGAATTGTGTACATTATAAAATATTGGTTGAAAGTAACAAGCAGCCCTGAAAATAAAATATATAAATTATATATATATAAAATGATGTTAAATGACATTGAAAATCAACCTCAAAAATCAAATTGGGCTTCATGTGTTAAGAATATTTTATCCAGACTAGTTTTTATCATGTTTGGCTAGCGCAGGAGTAGGAGATTTTAACATATTTGTACAAATTTTTAAGCAAAGAATAAGGATGTTTTTGTACAAGGATGGCAAAGTAGGATTGATATCTCAACAAGAGCTACTTTTTATAAATCTATATGTAGTTTTTGGTTTTCAACCATACCTTAAAATACTTAATGTTAAAAAAATATAGAAATGCATTATGTAGATTGAAAGTATCCTCACATCGATTAAATATAGAATGTGGCCGATGGAATAGAACTGTAAGAGAAAATAGACTTTGCATATCGTGTAATAAATTAGAAGACGAATTTCATTTCCTTTTTGAGTGTAACATGTATGACACAATTAGAGATAAATATATAAATAGAATACTTCAGAGTTCGACCAAGCATGTTTAAAACCATAGAATTGTTTTCATCAGAAAATGTTAAAGTAATAAGAAATTTATCTGTATATGTATACAAAGCATTTGAAATAAGAAGATGTAGATATAATATTTAGATAGTATAGTGTTACATTCTTTAATAATTTTATTGATTGCACATGGTTGAACCGCGGTAATAATGTATTAGAAGTAAAAATATCATGTGTGGTACACAAATGTATTTATTGTATGTATATACGTACGTATGTACGCACGCAGCACGTGCGTACGTAAGTACGTACTGACATGTTAGAAAATAGTTAATAAAAATAATACCAAAAAAAAAATAAGAAGATGCAAAATAATGTTTCATACGTAGTTTATGTTTTATATCAATCTTGATGAACATTTTAAGATTCAATTATGAACAAAAACGAATATTTAAAATAGTCACTTTTTAAGAAAAAGTCTGACACATTCTTTTGTATTAGATATTTTGAAATGTAAGGGAAGTAATTGCAAATCAAAAGCATTCAAATCTTGTAAGAGTAATGTTTCTTGCATCTTACTATTTTCACATATATCTTGTTTACTTTACTGACAGATTTATTGTTGACTAATGCCAATATCAAGTCAAAAGTATATATACCAAAATGTGACTATGAGCTATAATAGCTTTGTCAATTGTGTATTGTGAGATTTATGAAAGAATAAAGCTTCTTCTTCTTCTTCTTCTATGACAGGAATGAATTGCATTAACAATCCTGGGTATTGTTGAAAACTCATTGTTTTACATGCCAGATTAAGTAATTGGACCCCATCCTTGTTTGTACGTGACTGCTGGGGAAAAATAACTTTATGCTTAATTAAAGAGGTGACACTTTCTATATTTTTATCTGATATCGAGTTGTAAGAGCCGATTTGCAGTTATATGGGTAAGAGATCGGTAAGACTCCCTACGGTCGTCTTAATACGAACTCTTACTCATACATAAATAAAAAATTAAAAAAGAGCTCTTTTTTTTCAAGTAGAGTCAAAATGGATTTAAAATGATCTTGTTTATTTAGTGAATAACTTTCATCAAATAAAGAATTTGCATCAAAATAAATTTTTGTCACAATTTTTTTCAATTATTAAAAGAATGTACGCATTTCATTTACTCCATTGTTTTAACTATTTGCATCATTTTCCCGCTTCTTTTTCACATATTTTACAGAAACATGATAGTATTACAAAGACAAAGGTATAAATCCTGGGCTATCTTAATAAGACATTTCAGTAAAAATTGTGCCCTAAAAATGTCGAAAGGGCCATTTATTTAGCTTTTTTAAATGTGACATGTAAGAAACTTGAATAGTTGTAGACGCGGCCTAAGAGCTCACGACAAGTTAAGTGTATTTCAACAGTTAGCACGTGTCTTATCTTCAAAATGAACTATCTGTACTTGATCATTGTAACCTTATGAGATAAAGTAAGATTTTGTTTCAAAAGAATCTTCAATCTTCAGTATTTTAAACAAACATGTGATAAATTAAGAAAAAAATAAACTCTTTCAATTTGACTAGTGTTTATCTTTTTTAAACTTTTTTTTTGAAGAATTTGTATAATTGTTTTATAAAAAAAAGTCATTTTTGAGACCGAAATTTGAAAGACTCTGAAAAATTTGTCACGGGAAGAATTAACACACAGCAGTACCGGAAGACAGACAAAAACCCACACATCAAAACCCCACACCTCAAAATTTGATAGAGTGGACAAAACCCCACGTCTTTGATTTTATAGAGTGGACAAAACCCCACGCTTTTTATCACTAATTTGAAAAAACCGTTGATTGGTAATAAAAGAACTAACATTATTGACATTTTGAATAATTAATATTAATCAAGATATTAAAACCGGGCACAAGGCAGATTTCACATGTGTACGGCTAACGACTGACTATTATATCGATTGACGAAATTATCTCGTTGTTAAATTGATCATATAATTCTATTACGGCGGCAAAGGTAAAACAACCTAGCTATTTCCCCAACCAATCCCGCCACACACACACACACGCACACACGCACACACGCACACACACACACACAAACGCGCGCGCGCAAAGGGGACTTGAGAAATTACTAATACAAAAGCTACCATTTTTCATGTTTCATAGAAAAATCAAGTACATGTAGTTGTATTTTTTTCATTGTCAAGTTGAGCGGAATTTACTATATATTTCAAACGATTATGCATAAATGGCACTTAAATCGTTAGGCAAACGTAAAGGGTCAATGTATGAATTTTTCGATTATAAGGAAAAAAAAGTATAGAGCTACATGTTAATTAAAATTCGGAAGAATGATATGATACATAATCAGAACAAATTTACGTCTGTAAGTCAAAGTAACAAGAAGAAACAAATTTCAATCAAAAGTTAACAGAACACGGGTAAATATATATCATTATTTGTAATTACGTTTTAACGATAAATTGAACACTGTTTTTATGTCATAAATTATTTTTGCATTGATATTTAACTTTAACTTTTAACTGTGTGTACTTTATCACAATGTAGTATATTTTAACAGACAAATTTATTGTTCAAATCTCCAATAATCATTTAAATAAAATAGGAACGTCATCAGTATAAAAATCATCATTCGAAATATGGAGCTAGTTTTGATATTTACGTTCCAATAATTGAAAGCTTGTACAATACTAAAATTTCAGTGACAATACTGGAAATACAAAGGGGATTAAAATTTACTTGTTTATCTTACAGGATTCCCCTTAATTAGGCACACGAAAATGCATACTAGTGGTAAAATAATTCAATGCGATATTTGTTTTTAACTGTTCTAACGAAACTATTTTCTTAAAATGCATATGACAGTACACACAGGAGAAAAGAATTATAAATGTGAAACATGTGACAAAGCATTTGCATATAAATGTGATTTTAGCACTCACATGATCAGACACACAGGAGGGAAAGCAATTAAATGTGAAATATGTGACAAAGCCTTTTCTCATAAAGGTTATCTAAAAACTCATATCACAGTGCACACAGGAGAGAAGAATTATAAATGCGAAATATATGACAAAGCATTTTCTAATACTAGCAATCTAAAAACTCATATGACAGTGCACACGGGAGAAAAGAATTATAAATGTGAAATATGTGACAAAGCATTTGCTCATAAATGTACTCTAAAATCCCATATGGCAGTGCACACGGGAGAGAAAAATTATAAATGCGAAATATGTGCCAAAGTATTCGCTCGTAAATTTATTCTTCAATCTCATATACAAGTACATTTAGGACATAAGAATGCACATTTATTGATGTTTATTTCTAGAACATTATATTATCTGTTATATAAGTATATGTAATATCCGAGCATGTACGTTTCTCACACAAGTTTACCAAAATCTTCCTTATATTATTCTTTCGTGGTTTGCTAAATTGTTTCCTGATATAAAATAATTTCAAAGTAATTATCCGTTGTATTTCAGACCTTCCACTGTATACCACTGCATAAAGGTACACACTGGCATGGGTGTATACTAGTGGCAAAGTCTTATCAGTGGTTCCAAATGTCCATGTTGTGGAATTAAAGTGAAGTGACGAATTAACAAAAAAACGCGAGTTGGCAAGGGGGCGAATTGTCATTCATAAATGAGTGATTGCCCTTTGAAAGAAACCCGCCATTAAGTTGAGCTGACAAACGAAATAGTGGTGAGGAATTTTGTAACTGGTTCCTTTACGTGATAATTTTTGTAGATAGTGTCTCAATATGCAAAAAACATTTGTTCTTACACTTAATTTAGCGTTGTATTAATGCGTGGCAAAGCATTTTTCAAAAATGCAATCTTCTTTACAAATGCAATCATTTTGCGGAAACTTTTTCATTTTATAATATTTAGGGAAATAATTCATGCTGGGATGGTGATTGGACAAACCTTTTATAAAAAGGGGGAAAAACAACCTTTTTCTTTAATATTCTTTTTAAAGATTTGTTTAAATCATTTATTTTTTTGTTTATAGATAAAAGAAAAATTCATGCGTTGCTTTGTCACTTGTTAAGTTTTTTCATGATCTAAATCCAGTTATACCATCAGTATATTAAATGTTTGGCTTTTTTCAGGTCTTTATATGATATTTTGATCTATCTCAAAACAAGTGAAAAATGCAAAACATAAGAATGCACACTGGAGAAAAATTATTTACGTGCAAGTTGTGTGATATCAAATTCAGCACAATGAGTAACCTAAAAAGACACATGACAAAACAACATACCCGAGGAAAACAATTTCAATGTAACTTTTGTGATGGTACATTCACCAAAAAAGGTGGTCTAAAGCAACACCTGCCAATACATACTGGAGAAAAACCTTACAAATGTGATGTGTGTGATAGTTCATTCAGGCTTAAGTGTTATCAAAGGAAACACATGAGAAAACATACTGGAGAAAAACCATATAAGTGTGATGAATGTAATAGCACTTTTAGTCAAAAAGGTAGTCTTGATACTCATGCTAGAATACATACTGGAGAAAAGCCATTTAAGTGTAATGTATGTGACTCGGCATTTAGCGACAATAGTAGCCTTAGGCGACACCTTAGAATACATACTGGAGAAAAAACATTTAAATGTGATGATTGTCATAGTACATTCGGTCACAAAAGTCATCTGACAGAACACATGCGAATACATACTGGAGAAAAAACATTTTTATGTAATGTATGCAATTGTACTTTCATTTCAAAGAGTAAACTTTAACGACACATGCGAATACATACCGGAGAAAAACCGTTTAAATGCAAGTTATGTGATGATGCATTCACTAGAGCGAGTAGTCTGAAGCAACATATGAGGATACATACTGGAGAAAAACCATATAAATGTAATGTATGTGATAGTTTATTTAATCAAGCAAGTTTTCTAAAGAAACACATGAAAATACATATTGCAGAAAGAACATTTTTATGCAGTTCATGTAATTGTACCTTGAGTTCAATGAGTTCACTGAAACGTCATTTGAGAATACATACTGGAGAAAAACCATTTAAATGTGATGAATGTAATAGTACATTCAGTCAAAAAGGTAGTCTGACAGAACACATGAGAATACATACTGGAGAAAAACCATATAAATGTGATGTATGTGATAAAGCATTCAGACAAACAGGCAATCTGAAAGTACACATGAGAATTCATATAGCAGAAAAAACATTTTAAGAAAGTCTTTGCAATGGTTTTTTAGCTCACCTGTCACAAAGTGACATGGTGAGCTTTTGTGATCCCTTTTCGTCCGGTGTCCGTCTGTCCGTTAACTTTTACTTTAAACAACATCTCCTCATAAACCACACCGCAAATTCCATCTATCCCTTACAGGAATCTTTCTTTTGGTTGTCAACTTTAAGAATTGTTCAAAGAATTTAATTCAAATCAGAACTCTTGTTGCCATGGCAACCAAAAGAAAAAATTAAAATATCTTCGTTTAGGAAACTGCAAGAGTTAAAACTTAAATATTTGGCATAAAACATCATCTAGTCAGTGTCTACCAAGTTTGTTCAAATAAATGCCCTGGGGTCAAAATTGGCCCCGGCCTTGGGGGTCATTGATTTTCCTTATTTGTATAAAGTAAAAAACTTAAAAATCTTTTGTTAAAAACCCCAAATGGCTAGAGCTTTGATGTTAAGCATGAAAAATCCTCTAGTGGGTTTCTACCAAGTTTGTTCAAATAAATGCCCTGGGGTAAAAATTTGCCCCGCCCCCAGGGGTCATTTATTTCCTTATTGTATAAAGTAAAAACTTAAAATATCTTCTTTTAAAAAACCGCAAGAGCTAGAGCTTAAATATTTGACATAAAACATCACCTAGTCAGTGTCTTCCAAGTTTGTTCAAATAAATGCCTTGGGGTTAATATTGGCCCCGCCCAACGGGGTCATTGATTTTCCTTATTTGTAAAACCCCAAATAGCTAAAGCTTAGATATTAAGCATGAAACATCTTCTAATGGGTGTCTACCAAGTTTGTTTAAATAAAAGCCCCTCCCCACCCCAGGGGGTCATTGTTTTTCGCTATATGTATATAGTAAAAACTTAAAACACTTCTTTTAAAAACCCCAAAGAGTTAAAGCTTAGATTATTTATCATGAAACATCTTCTTTTGCTTAAATAACGGCCCCTGGTTTAAGATTGGCATTGGCCCAGGGGCCTATATACAGGTGAGTGATTTCAGGGCCATCATGGCCCTCTTGTTCAGTTCTATGAGCAAAATTAAGCTTTTCATGAGAAAACATACTCAGACAAACATGTTATGTGATATAATCATAAAACATTTCATTTAGATACATAAAGATAAATAAAAGAATAGTTACTGAATAGTTCCATTAAAATGTGAGTTTTGTGAAGATTCAAGATACATTTATAATAAGTGACTGTGAGTACATTTAAGCAACAGATGAGAATGCATGCCGGAGAAAACCGTACCCATTTGCATATGATTTGTGTGATAGTCGACATATGAAACAATAAATAGTGTAAGGTTGTAATTAAGATGATGGTTTATGCAGTTGTATTGTGTCAAGGCACACATGGGAATATAAATTGGACGGAGAAAAAACAAACATAATAATTTATTATGTAATGTAAGCATTGAAAGTTTCAATCTTGACATTTGAGAATATATGTATACACATTCTGATTTTTACATGCCTGATTATTCTACTCAACATGGTATTGCATTTTTGAATGTCAATCCTTCTGTCCATAGACAATTAGTTTCCAAATAATGACTTGAAGTATTATCACATTAATGTACAGTATTCTTTTATTTGACTTTTTTTTATTCTTTTTTGTTTTGTTATTTCATATTAAAGAACTGATTATAAGTTTTTTCCACTCAAAGGGTTTTTTGTTAATTGCATATACATTGTATATTTTTTGAGTTAATTTGTTTATTGTATGCTGATCATGAAAGTTTCCAACTTGAAATTTTATCACACTAATGTTGCCGTTTTGGATTTGTTTTTTTTCTGTCATGCCCTTTTGAATGGCCTTTTGAAATTGTTCTATATCTCAAGATACAGTTGTCATCGTGTATATTAACTAAGAATTTTAAAAAATAGCACAGCTATTGTGCGATAAATACACCAGATTTGTCCAAATATATGTACAAATGACCGAAACAAGTTGCTCAGTAATGTTATTGACCAGAATACATGTATATAATTATGTTTCCACTTCAAATAAGAGGGGGTATATTGCTTTGCATTTGTCTGTCTGTGTGTCCGTCGGTCCGTAGACCAAATGGTTTCCGAGTGATAACTAAAAAACTTCAAACTTGGTATGGTGAATTGTCAGTACCATTAGACAACCCTTATTGATTTTAGGGTCAAAGGTCAAAGTCACATTGACCTTGTAAGTAAAAACGGTTTCCGATCAATAACTTAAAAACCCTTTAACCTAGGAACTTTAAACTTGGTATGGTGACTAGCCATGACCAGTAAATGACCCCTATGGATTTTTGGGACAAAGGGCCAAAGGTCAAGGTCACATTGACCTTTTAATTAAAAACGGTTTCCGATCAATAATTAAAGAACCTTTGGGCCTAGGAACTTCAAACTTGGTATGGAGATTGATCATGACCAGCGGATGAACCCTATTGATTTTGGGTCAAGATGTCAAAGGTTAAGGTCACATTGACCTTTTAAGTAAAAACGGTTTCCGATCAGTCATTAAAGAACACTTAGGCCCACGAACTTCAAAATTGGTAAGATGATTGATCATGACCAGCAGATGACCCCTATTGATTTTGGGGTCAAAGGTCAAGGTCACATTGACTTTGTAGGTAAAAACGGTTTAAGATCAATAATTAAAGAATGCTTAGGCCTATGAACTTCAAACTCGGTATGATGATTGGTCATGAAAAGCATATGAACCCTATAGATTTGTGGGTCAAGGGGTCAAAGGTCAATGTCACATTGACTTGTAGTTAAAAATAGTTTCCACTCAATACCTAAAAGACGCTGAGGCCTAGGAACTTCAAACTTGGTATGGTGATTGTTCATAACCTGCAATTGACCCCTATTGATTTCGGGGTCAAGGGGTCAAGGTCACATTGACTTTGTAGATAAAAACAGTTTTTGATCAATTTCTAAAGAATATTTAGGCCTAGGAACTTCAAACTTGGTATGGTGACTAGCCACGACCAGTAAATGACCCTCATAGATTTTTGGGACAAAGGGCCAAAGGTCAAGGTCACATTGACCTTTTAATTAAAAACGGTTTCCGATCAATAATTAAAGAACCTTTGGGCCTTGGAACTTCAAACTTGGTATGGAGATTGATCATGACTAGCAGATGAACCCTATTGATTTTGGGTTAAGATGTCAAAGGTTAAGGTCACATTGACCTTTTAAGTAAAAACGGTTTCCGATCAGTCATTAAAGAACCCTTAGGCCCACGAACTTCAAACTTGGTAAGATGATTTATCATGACCAGCAGATGACCCCTATTGATTTTGGGGTCAAAGGTCAAGGTCACATTGACCTTGTAGGTAAAAACGGTTTAAGATCAATAAGTAAAGAAGGCTTAGGCATATGAACTTCAAACTTGGTATGATGATTGGTCATGAAAAGCATATGAACCCTATAGATTTGTGGGTCAAAGGTCAATGTCACATTGACTTGTAGTTAAAAATGGTTTCCACTCAATACCTAAAGGACGCTCAGGCCTAGGAACTTCAAACTTGGTATGGTGATTGTTCATAACCTGCAATTGACCCCTATTGATTTCGGGGTCAAGGGGTCAAGGTCACATTGACCTTGTAGATAAAAACAGTTTCTGATCAATAACTAAAGAACATTTAGGCCTAGGAACTTCAAACTTGGTATGGTGACTAGCCATGACCAGTTAATGACCCCAATAGATTTTACGGACAAAGGGCCAAAGGTCAAGGTCACATTGACCTTTTAATTAAAAACGGTTTCCGATCAATAATTAAAGAACCTTTGGGACTAGGAACTTCAAACTTGGTATGGAGATTGATCATGACCAGCAGATGAACACTATTGATTTTGGGGTCAAGATGTCAAAAGTTAAGGTCACATTGACCTTGTAAATAAAAACGGTTTCCGATCAGTCATTAAAGAACCTTTAGGCCTACGAACTTCAAACTTAGTAAGATGATTGATCATGACCAGCAGATGACCCCTATTGATTTTGGGGTCATAGGTCAAGGTCACATTGACCTTGTAGGTAAAAACGGTTTAAGATCAATAAGTAAAGAATGCTTAGGCCTATGAACTTCAACCTTGGTATGATGATTGGTCATGAAAAGCATATGAACCCTATAGATTTGTGGGTCAAGGGATCAAAAGTCAATGTCACATTGACTTGTAGTTAAAAATGGTTTCCACTCAATTCCTTAAGGACGATGAGGCCTAGGAACTTCAAACTGGGTATGGTGATTGTTCATAACCTGCAATTGACCCCTTTTGATTTCGGGGTCAAGGGGTCAAGGTCACATCGATCTTGTAGATAAAAACAGTTTCTGATCAATAACTAAAGAACATTTAGGCCTAGGAACTTCAAACTTGGTATGATGATTGCTCATGAAAAATAGATGACCCCTATTGATTTTGGGGTCAAGGGGTCAAAGCTCAAGTTCATATTTATTTTGTTGGTAAAAACGGTTGACGATCAATAACTTGACAACCCATGAGCTGTTGGCCCCCAAACTTGGTAGGTGCTTTTGACTTGACAATTAGACGACCCTTATTGATTTAGGGGTCAAGGAGTCAAAGGTCAATGTCAAATTAACCTTGTAGGTAAAAAAGTTTTCCGATCAATAAATTGACAATCCCATAGTTGCTGGCCCTCAAACTTTGTAAGTGCATTAGTCTTAGCCAGTAGATAACCCCTTAAGTCATGACCAAAAGATAACCCTTATTAATTTTTTGTTCACTAGGTCAGAAGTCACACATGACTAATTGGCTGTCGATAAGGGACATACATATTTTACAAACAAATCTTGTTAACAAGAAGTGTCTTAAAAAAGATACTCGGCCGAAGAAAAACTGGTTAACTTGCATATGTTAGGTCCTAGTTTTCCATGCAAAGTCATATAGAATTGTTAGCATTCCTTTCGTAACAATGATATAACAATTTCTTGTAGGGTTATTAATCTTGAAAAATGGAACACCTTATTTCAGATGTTTGTGTTTCTAAACAAGCATTTCGTGTTTCGGTAAGTGAACTCATTTTCTAACACCAACATCAAGGCATTCAGTAAGGCAATTATTTTTGTAAATACTTGATTAATTTGCAAAAATGTATACAAATTATATATAATTTTTATCAAATGAACACGCCAATAAACATATAATATATTAGACACTTATTGAACATCATAAAAAGGGGTAAATTATTCTCATTATTTAAAAAAAATCCGATCTTGTGTAAAATAAATAAATCTATATTGAAATACCCTGATCAAACCTGGTGTACAACCATTCCAGACGTTGAATTTCTCTTTATGCGGTGAAAATAACGGAAAGTCGGTGATAATAATATGAAAATATGCGACTTTGTTTAAGTTTAAAATAATGATGTTTTAAGTTTAAACACTTTTTTTCACACCGATTTAACACAAAATAGAGCTTCCTCTCAAATCAGTTATTGAAAAGATCGGTTGAATATAATGACATTTTGAATAAATGAAGTGTCACTCAGAATTCCAGCACCAAATGTCTTAATTTGGCGCGTTTGAATACAACTTTTCTAAAACAGATCAATCGCCCCGGAATAATTACTCTTTCAACAGATGTTGTTATATTCAATTCAATTCAATTCTATATATTATTTAGCAAAAACATATAAATGTTCATCTCCAATATATAACATATATACAAAACTTAACAAAAGCGGGACAAATACAAAGAGAAAAGTATCAAGTCGTATATAAAATAATACTATCAAATTCTATCGCCAATAACTATGCATTATGAAACCATAAATAACATATATTTACTTACTTTTTAGTACATAAATCATGCCTGAAATTTTTCGCGCCAAATGTAAGCTTTGTAAACGTATTTTGCAAAGTTTTTTAATAACATCACTTTGTTAACAAATTAAAAGAGATTTTAATTAGAACAAACTTGGCCAATGGCCATAATAATTAGGTAAAATATTAAATCTAAGTTGTCTGTAAAAAAGACATACTAAAAGGAAATGATATTCATACATTTGTATTTACATTTAATACACGTGGTAATAAATAAGGAAACCTCACATTAATAAATACAAAAAAGCTTAGTTTGGCCAACATTCTTACGGTCAAAAATAATAATAATAACAACAAAAATTAATGACTTAAAGCACAAAAATTTAAATAGGAATAGCTGGCATCTGAAGCATTATAGTTTTCATATTGGACCTTGATTCTAGAGTCTATTTTCATGGATTGTAGACAGCATAAAGAGCTTTGGGATTTATTCACATACTTTTTGTTGCTTAATTTGGATCTCGTGTCTAACAAAAGCTTTTTGTGTGTGCAAGTTTGGATAAGCCTCAATCTATTTAGATACAATGTATTGAAAAAATAATAAACTATTCGAAGGAACAAACAAGTAGACCTTGCATTGCAACATAGTTTTTTAGAAAAAAAACATTACACCCTTATTACCGTTTTTTAGTTATTGTAACTTTCTTTCTTTCTTTCTTTTGTTCTTACATTTTTAGAATTGTGATGAAAAATACGGTTTTCCTTAATCTAAGGGAAACAACTTAATGTAATGAAAATATACCGTGTCTACAGATTTGCTTCCCTTTCATAATAAACTGATTGTCTATGAGGGTGTCGTACCAAGACAGTATAGGCCATATGACCAATTTCCATCTTTGAAGGAAGTCCTCAGGTGCTCCCTTTAGCATTATTCAAAGCATGAACGGGCACCTGAGTAGAGTCATCGAAGTCCGTTAAGCTATCTGGATAGCTAGTCTACCAAGGTCTCTTACACAGAGGTTTGATGTCAACGACCTTAATCCCTCTGTCTCTGTCATTCTGTCTTGCAATGAAAACAACAACAACAAATACATTTTAAAGTGTCATTGCATTCCGTCAATAGAATTAGGAGTAATGCCAAAATGCACTGGCAAATTTATTTAAGATAAATATAAAATATATTAGCACTGATGGTTTATTCAGACGTATATGAAGTGTTATAATTGCTGAAATTTATCCTTTTTGTTCCAAGATAAAACTGATTATTATCCTGCTATATAGTGCCCATTCTGGTCAATGCATTTATATGGTGGAATATGAAATCTAGAAACCATCATGAATCATGCGTCAACACTTTTTTTCTTTGCTGAACTTAATTTCTAGGTAAAGATGACGCTGGCCGTGATTGGATTCGCTGCATACTTTGGACAAGCCTTCGATAGTTTTTTCATCGGATCAACATAATTTTAAATCGTCATTTTTTCAAAGATCGGAAGTAGATATTTTTAGAGTGTATTTTAAAAGCTACACCTCATGCAATGTTTATATCAAACTTTATTGAGTTATAATGCCACCGGCCCATACACATATAAAGATTTATAATACAAAATATACATCTGTGGATGCTACAAATCAGACATGGTTAAGACATAATAGAAATATATAAAACAAAATGTCAACAATTATCATAGAAATAGAATTGGTACTAATTATCTAATCATAGACAAAAATAAACGTGTTCTTTAAGCGCTACATTTATCAAAGAAAAGTATAAATTACTAATTATCTAAACATAGACAAAAATTGATCACGTTCTCTAAACGCTAGATATAGAAAAGTTGCTAATTTCTTAATTGTATCAATATCTTGAGTTGACATCAGATTATATTATTTTATGTATGAAGGATATTTCCAGTTTATATAAAAATTATTAACGGTAAAAGTAGGTTGATTCCATAATATTGTCTTGAACAATAAAGACAAAACAATTTAAAAGCAGAAAGGACTAAAAGGGCAATTTTATTTGAAATACAAATGAATTGTTAAAAAACATAGATATATATCCGTTTCATTTTCTTTAAAAAGTTGCTTGAAAAAAGTGTTGATTGAGATCTAAATGATTAAGAAAGAACATTTATTGTTGTTTATTTCTAGAACATTGTATTATATGTTATATAAGTATATGTAATATCCGAACATGTACGTTATCACACGAGTTTACCAAAAACTTCCATATATTATTCTTTCGTGGTTTGCTAAATTGTAGTCTAATACAAAATAATTTCAACGTAATTTTTCGTTGTATTTCAGACCTTCCTCTATATACCACTGCATGAAGGTACAAACTGGCCTGGGTGTATAATGGTTGCAAAGTCTAATCACGTGGTTTCAATAGTCTTTGATGTGAAATTAAAGTGAAGTGACGAATTAACAAAAAGAGCGAGTTGGCAAGGGGACGAATTGTCATTTATAAATGAGTAATTGCCCTTTGAAAGTAACCCGCCATTAAGTTGAGCTGAAAAAACAAAATAGTGTGGTAAGGAATATTTTTACTGATTCCTTTACGCGATAATCTGTGTAGATAGTGAACATAATTTTCCTCTCAATATATGCTACACTACAGTTGTAATATGAAATTAGGCAAAGCCTATGAACGGGGAAGTCGTTAACAGGTTAAGAAATTCATTTTATTCTTTCCGTTGTATTTTTTTAAAAGGGGGCAGGGGACTAGTTCTGGCTTCCAAAACTTTATAAGCCGCTCTTTAACATTTTTGTTTTTCATCTGATGCGGCTTTCACGTCATGTCATAGTATATAAACGGGTACGCTGAAGACCTTAAACTAGCAGGGGACATATTCGAATGATGCAAATTTTTCCAGATTAAACAGTTTTATATTGTGCAAATTGACATAATAATGCATAATTGAGCACTTTCAATTGTTACAAATGTATATAATGTCATATAAGTCAACAGTGGTATCTTTATTGCACATTTAGGTGTATGCCAGATTAAATGGGGTTTGGTTTGCTGTAAAATTCATTTTGGGACATTAAATGTGGCTGTAATATTGTTTTTAAAATACTTCATGGTATTTAAGTGATGGTGGAATACAGAAAAATGACCATCTCACAGGTTCCTGGCACTTGATATTAAGAAAATCATGTAACAGGCATGGTCATTGTACTAGTTACTTCCCCTGAAATAGGGTCTTTTTTAAATCTTTGATTAAATACAAAGTAACCGCAGTACACACTTTTCGAAGTTAACTTAATGTTTAATGCGAAATACTCCATAAGTTAAGAAAATAAAAGGAAACGCTTTAATGTGGATCACATAAAAAATCTTAAGGGGACAGGGGACATATTCGAATGATGGCCGCGGTCAATTTTTTTAATAACTCAGACATGGTGTTTTGAATGTACTGATAACTTCTGATATTTCTCTGTCATTGTAATTCTTTCTTGTTTGTGTGCAGGAAATGAGAAGTATTTTTGGGCTTTTACCTGAAACTTAGCATTTTGGTAGCTTTTTATGTATTTCTGACTCTCTGAATGGAGGTGAAAAAGTTAAAAATCAAGCTTTGACAGTTGGCGCCAAACAAGTAAGAAATTTCAGATATTTTGTGAAAAATCTAAACATATGACAGACATTTTTTTGTTCATTTCTGAAAATAGCTCTCCAAAGCTTGCACTGCGTGTTATTGATATTTTTAAAGGAATCGGGTGGATTCGGGAGTATGCTGCACCTTCATGAAGATTGCCCATATTGTATATTTTAGGTATGATTTTGGCTGGGTGGGGGTAAATATAAATTGCTGTCAGTCATTTTTTTGAAGGAGCAATGCATGCAAACTATTATTTTCTTCAATGTATGTCATATATCATTGCATAATGCTGTGAATAATGCTGTGCAACTGTTTATCTGCCTGTGAAACAGATTTTGAAATATTTGGAATTGTGTTTCTGGTCACACTGAAATACAAAATTTTTCATTTTTAGGTCCCCTGCCCCCTAAAGGTGTCATTCGGAATTACATGCAACGCTTCCATTTTCATTCGGAACACTCGACGTTCATTAATTTATCAGAAAAGTTGAGATTTGTTCCGTTATCAGAATACACCGCCTTTTATCATTGAGTTACATTGTAAATGGCAGGGCCCGACTAGAACTGACACTGAAAATTTCATTGCTATGTATAGAATACTATATATTTTTTAATTGTTTTTTTTTATTTGATTTTCTTTTTAATATACATGTGAAGTCTATAGCCGGGCAAGCCAAGCCCGGATCCGCCTCGCGGGCCCGGTCTATGACTTCCCCGTATTAATGCGGTGGCATAGTTTTTTAGCTCGACTTTTCTATGAAAAGGGGAGCTATCCTACTCGCCCCGGCGTCGGCGTCGGCGTTAGCGTCGGCGTTGGCGTCACACCTTGGTTAAGTTTTTCGTACCACCCCACTTTATTTCAGAAGTATTACAAGTATGGCTTTGAAACTTACCATACTTGTTCACCATCATAACCTCCATCTACAGACAAGAGTACATAACTCTGTCAAGGTTTTTGACAGAATTATGGCCCTTTTTTGACTTAGAAAGTGTATTGAGCTTGGTTAAGTTTTTTGTACCACCTCACTTTATTTCAAAACCATTGGAGGTATTGCTTTGAAACTGACCATACTTGTTTACCATCACGACCTTCATCAACAGACAAGAGGACATAACTCTGTCAAGGTTTTTGACAGAATTAT
The DNA here is from genome assembly GCF_026571515.1 of Ruditapes philippinarum. Lineage (NCBI taxonomy): Eukaryota > Metazoa > Mollusca > Bivalvia > Venerida > Veneridae > Ruditapes > Ruditapes philippinarum. The sequence goes on from NW_026866807.1 coordinate 54,368, forward strand.
GCCCCTTTTTGACTTAGAAAATACATTGAATATGGGTAAAATCCACTTATTGCCTTAACCCTTTGAGATATTGCTTTGAAACTTTTAATGCTATTTTCACATCATTACCCCCATCTGTACGCAAGAGAAGGTAACTCTGTCAAGGATTTGTTTTAAAAATTAAGGCCTTTTATCGACTTAGAATCTTGGTTAAGTTTTTAGTACCAGTCCACTTTTTGACTGAACTGTTTGAGATATTAATTTGAAAGTTGGAATACTTGTTTACCATCATGGTCCCAAAACATGGCAGGAGAAGGTAATTCTGTTAAGGATTTTATTTGAATTATGGCCCTTTTTGACTTAGAAACTCAGTTAAGATTTTCATTCTTGTCCACTTGTTGACTTAACCATTTGAGATATTACTTTGGAAGTTGGAGTTCTTATGTGCCATCATGAGACCTATCTGTAAGCAAGAGAAGATAACTCTGTGAAAATGTTTCTTGATTTGTACTTAGAAATTCCTAGTTAAAGTCTTGTGTGCCCTTAACTGTCAAAGTTTTGTTTTATATGCAAGCACTAAAAAAGTCGAGCGCGCTGTCCTTCTGACAGCTCTTGTTTTCAAATGCAATCATTTTGCGGTAACTTTTTCATTTTGTATTATTTAGGGAAATAATTCATACTTGGATAATATAACAAGGGTGAATGGACAAACCTATTATAAAAGGGGGAAAACAACCTTTTTCTTTAATATTCTTTTCAGAGATTTGTTTATTAAATTAATAATACATGCAATAATTTTTAGACTAATTTCCGGGACACTTTTCATATGGAGGTGGGGCATTGAACAGCAAACGTATTTTTTTAATTTACATAGTGATTTACAACCTATATTACCGGTATTTACAACATGCAAATTTAATGACACTAATATGAAATTAGGTGCTACCTATGGCGCGGAAAGCTCTTATGAATTATGATTTTAGCATAACATGTTTAGTGTACATGTTAACCAGATTTTTCTTGCAGGTATTTTGTACCGTAAACAAAACGAATAAATTGATGGTGTGAAACTTATTATTGGGGCGCCCGAAAATCTCCATTTTTGTTAATCTCTAATCACAGTTGTTGTTTTAACGTTATTTTTTAATGCGCTTATTTATCAAAAAGTATACGTTAAAGTAACTTTTTATATTTATAATCGTTACTATAGTTCTATTAATGAAATGCATGTTTATTTTCTGATTTTGTACATCATTTTTTCACTGGAAGTGTTATTTATCATGCGTCTGCTATCAATAGTCTGAATTATGTAGAAGCTCATTTAAAGCGCTCTGATATCTATATTTAGCTCAAAAGGATTTCAAAATGGCGGCGCCCAGTATCTAAGGATTTTTTCACAGCTGATTTGGTATAGGATATAATATTTTTTGAAATTTTCATTTACTTTTAATTTGATTTTACTTGAATTGATACGCGTCATACATGTTATCTAAGAGCCCTACAGCCCTCGAGGGTTTTTTGGCCCCGCTCGGACTCTCCGCGTATAAACATAACAAAATGTCAATAATTATTAACAGTTTTTCTTTCTTTTAAGCTCACCTGAGCAATGCTCACTGTGAGCTATTGTGATGGCCCTGTGTCCGTCGTCCATCGTCGTGCGTCGTCAACTTTTGAACATTAACAACATCTCCTCTGAAACCAATGACTGCACATCAACCAAACTTTACAGAAATGATCCTTGGTTGGTCCCCTTTCAAAGTTGTTCAAATGGTTCCGGTCTGTTGCATATGTAGGTCATAGGGCCAGAAAAGGATTTCAAAAAACACAAAATTAAAAAATCCTCTTGTCTGAAAGTACATGGGCCAGAGCTTTGATTTTTGGTATATGGTATCATCTATGGGTCCTCTACCAAAGTTGTTCAAATTTTATCCCTAGTGTCAAAATTGGCCCCGCCCCAAGGGGTCATAGGTTTTTCCTTACATGTATATAGTAAAATCTAAAAAAATCTTCTTCTCTGATTTGGCAAAGGCTACAGATTAGATATTTGGCATGAAGCATTGTGTAGTAGACCTCTATCAAGATTGTTCAAATAATGGCCCTTGGGTCAAAATTGGCCCTGCCCCAAGGGATCATTGATTTTCATTTCATACATATAGTGAAAACTTGAAAAATCTTCTGGTCTGAAAGTAAATGCCTTAGAGCTTTGATATTTGGTCTATGGTATCATCTGAAGTTCCAATACCAAAGTTGTACAAATTTTGTCCCTAGTGTCAAAATCGGCCCCACCCCTGGTGGTCATAGATTTTTCTAATATGTATATAGTAAAACATAAAAAAACCTTCTTCTCTGAATTGGCAAAGGCTACAGGTAAGATATTTGGCATGAAACATTGTTTGGTAGACCTCTTCCAAGATTGTTCAAATAATGGCCCTCGGGTCAAAATTGGCCCAGCCCTCTGGAGGGGGGGCCATTGATTTTCATTATATACATATAGCGAAAACTTGAAAAATCTTCTGGTCTGAAAGTAAATGGCCTAGAGCTTTGATATTTGGTCTATGGTATCATCTATAGGTTCAAAACGAAAGTTGATCAAATTTTGTTGTCGGTCCCGCCCCCGGGGGTCATTGATTTTCCCTATATGCATATAGTAAAAACTTAAAAAATCTTCTTTTAAAGAACCCAAAGAGCTAGAGCTAAGATATTTAGCATGAAACATCTTCTAATGGGTATCTATCAAGTTTATTCAAATAAAAGCCCTGGGTTCAAAATTGGCCCCGCCCAAGGGGGTCATTGATTTTCCCTATATGCATATAGTAAAAACTTATAAAATCTTCTTTTAAAGAACCCAAAGAGCTAGAGCTAAGATATTTAGCAATAGGTGTCTACCAAGTTTGTTCAAATAAGAGCCCTGGGGTCAAAATTTGCCCTGCCCCGGGGGTCATTGATTTTCCTTATATGTGTAAAGCAAAAACATTAAAAAAAATCTTCTTTGAAAAAAAAAAACAACAAATAGCTAGAGTTTTGTTACTAAGCATGAAACATCTTCTAGTGAGTGTCTACAAAGTTTGTTCATATTAAAGCCCTTGGGTCAAAATTGGCCTCACCCCGGGGGTCATTGATTTTATTTATGTGTATAGCAAAAACTTAAAAAAAACCTCTTTGAAAAAACCCAAATAGCTAGAGTTAAGATATATAGCATGAAACATCTTCCAATTAGTGTCTTTAAAGTTTGTTCAAATAAAAGCCCTAGGGTTAAAATTGGTCCTGCCCCGAGGGACATTGATTTTCCTTATATGTGTATAGCAAAAACTTAAAAATCTGATTAAAAAAAACAAACAAAATAGCTAGAGTTTAGATATTAAGCATGAAACATCTTCTAGTGAGTGTCAAATGGGGTCAAAACTGGCCCCGCCCTAGGGGTGTCATTGCTTTTAACTATATGTGTATAGTTCAATCTTATAAAATCTTTTTTTTTTAAAAAACTCAACGAGCCAAACCTTAGATGTTTAGCATGAAATATCTTCGAATGGGTGTCTAACAAGTTTATTCAAACAAAAGCCCTAGGGTTTAAACTGGCCCCACTCTGGGGGCCTATATACAGGTGAGCGACTTCAGGACCATCATGGCCCTCTTGTTTAAATATTTAGGCATCATCAATTCAATCAGTCGTAGAATAGAATATAGTAATGTTAAGAAAGGACAATTAGCCATGACGTTTACCTGAAACATTCGCTGAATCCTGTACATTTCATCACCTATTATTTAGCGATATTTTGAGCGTTCGTTATCTATAGCGTTCTAGAATAGTTTATAAAAATGGACAATAAGGTTATATAAAAATGTAAAATTTCTTGCTAGAAAGTAGATTAATTTAGAGTTTTGTCACTGGGCCATAAATCATCTCCAGGACAGACACTTTATTTCCAGGACTTTCACGGACCTTCGGGACTTTATGGCATGCAATATGGTTTAAATCATTTATTTATTTCTTTACAGAAAAAGTTATGTGTTGTCCTCGCACAGCTATGTCACTTTTTAATTTTTTTTTATGATCTAAATCCAGTTTTGCCTTAAGTATATTAAATGTTTTGGTTTTTTCAGGTCTTTATATGATATTTTGATCTATCTCAAAACAAGTGAAAAAATGCAAAACATAAGAATGCACACTGGAGAAAAACTATTTACGTGCAAGTTGTGTGATATCAAGTTCAGCAGAATGAGTAACCTAAAAAGACACATGAGGCAACAACATACCCGAGAAAAACAATTTCAATGTAACTTTTGTGATGGTACATTCACCACAAAGAGTAATCTAAAGCAACACCTGACAATACATACTGGAGAAAAACCTTACAAATGTGATGTGTGTGATAGTTCATTCAGCCTAAAGTGTTATCAAAGGAAACACATGAGAAAACATACTGGAGAAAAACCATATAAGTGTGATGAATGTAACAGCACTTTTAGTCAAAAAGGTAATCTTAATACTCATGCAAGAGTACATACTGGAGAAAAACCATATAAATGTGATAAATGTAATAGCACTTTTAGTCAAAAAGGTAGTCTTAATACTCATGCGAGAATACATACTGGAGAAAAGCCATTTCAATGTAATGAATGTTATAGTACATTCAATCAAAAACGGTATCTGACAGAACACATGAAAATACATACAGGAGAAAAACCATATACATGTGATATTTGTAATAGTGCTTTCATTTCAAAGAGTAATCTTAAGCGACACATGCAAATACATACCGGAGAAAAACCGTTTAAATGTGATGAATGTAATAGCACATTTGGTTTAAAAATTCGTCTGACTGAACATATGAGAAAACATATTGGTGAAAAACCATTTTTATGTTATGTTTGTAAAAAAGCTTTCATTTCAAAGAGTAATCTTAAGCGACACATGCAATTACATACCGGAGAAAAACCATTTAAATATGATGATTGTTATAGCACATTTGGTCAAAAAAGTTCTTTGACAGAACATATGAGAAAACATACTGGAGAAAAACCATTTTTATGTTATGTATGTAATAGTGCTTTCTTTTCAAAGAGTATTATTGAGCGACACATGCGAATACATACTGGAGAAAAACCATTTAAATGTGATAAATGTTACAGTGCATTTGGTCAAAAATGTTCCTTGACAGAACACTTGAGAATACATACAGGAGAAAAACCGTTTAAATGTGATGTTTGTTATATTACTTTCATTTCTAAGAGTAATCTTATGCAACACAAGCGAATACATACCGGAGAAAAACCATTTAGATGCGATGAATGTTACAGTGCATTTGGTCAAAAATGTTCTTTGACAGAACACGTGAGAATACATACAGGAGAAAAAACCGTTTAAATGTGATGTATGTTATATTACTTTCATTTCTAAGAGTAATCTTAAGCGACACATGCAAATACATACTGGAAAAAAAACATTTAAATGTGATGAATGTTACAGTACATTTGGTCAAAAAATTCATCTGACAAAACATATGAGAAAACATACTGGAGAAAAACCATTTTTATGTTATTTGTAATAATACTTTTATCTCAAAGAGTAATCTTGAGCAACACATGCAAATACATACTGGAAAAAAAACATTTAAATGTACTGAATTGGTGTAATAGTACATTCGGTCAAAAAAGTTATTTGACAGAACACATAAGAATACATACAGGAGAAAAACCGTTTAAATGTGATGTATGTAACAATATTTTCATTTCAAAGAGTAGTCTTAAGCAACACATCAAGGCACACATGGGAATATATATTGGACGGAGAAAAAAAAATGTATTAAATTTAAGCGATTGAAGTTTCAATCTTGACATTTGAGAATACATGCATGCTGTTTTTTACACGCCTGATGAGTCTGCAGGACTTAACTTGATTTTGCTTTTGAATGTCCGTCTCTCTGCCCATAGACAATTAGTTTCCAAATGATGTCTTGAAGGATAATCACATTAATGTACAGTTATCTTTTATTTGACTTATTTTTCCTGTTATTTCATATTAAAGAACTGATTAATAGTTTTTTCCACTCAAAGGGTTTTTGTTACTTGCATATACATTGTATATTTGTATGTCATTTGCAGAAAAGCAATTATCTAGAGATAAAAAAAAAAACATTCATACAAAGTTATATCAGAAACATTGTAAAAATCATGCTGTGTAAAACAGGAAAAGGTAATATACATGTATGAGCATATATATAGTGTAGCTAACTTGAAAGGTGTTAAGTAAAGTGTTTGGGTGAAATACCCTCTGTAAGTAGTTACTACAATATAGCCCTTTCTTTATTTGTTTATTGTATTGTATTGTTCCGTTTTTCCTCCTTTTTCCTTCATATAGCACTTTCTTAATTTGTTTATTGTATATATCTTCAAAGTTTTATTACACTTATAAAGGAATGTTGCCGTTTTTGATTTGTTGTTCTTTCGCTCTCTGTCATGCCCTTTTGAATGGCCTTTTGAAATTGTTCTATGTTTCAAGATACAGTTGTCAAATTGTATATTAAGACTATTAAGTAAGAACTTAAGAAAAATAATACAGCTATTGTGCGAAAGTAGCACTAGATCTGTCCAAATATATATACAGAAATATTGTATTGTTCCGCTTTCCCTTCTTTTTCCTTCAAAAAGCCCTTAATTTTTTGTTTATTGTATGCTGATTTTGAAAGTTTCCCACTTGAAATTTTATCACACTAATAAAGGAATGTTGCCGTTTTTTGTTGTTCTTTCGCCCTCTGTCATGCCCATTTAAATGGCCTTTTGAAATTGTTCTATATTTCAAGATACAGTTGTTATCAAGTAACGCAAGAATTTTAAAAATAACACGGGGTATTGTGCGATAGTCACAACAGATTTGTCCAAATATATGTAGAAATGTCCGAAACAATTTGCTCCGTAATGTAATTGACCAGAATACATGAATATAATTACCAAGAAGTATCTTTAAAAAAGATACTCGGACGAAGTAAAACTGGTTAACTTGCATATGTTAGGTCTTAGTTATCCATGCAAAGTCATATAGAATTGTTAGTATTCCTTGGGTAACAATGAAATATAACAATTTCTTGTAGGGTTATAAATCTAGAAAAATGGAACACCTAATTTAAAATGTTTGTGTTTCTAAACAAACCTTACGTGTTTCGGTAAGTAAACTCATTTTCTAACACAAACATCAAAACATTGAGTAAGGCAATTATTTTTGTAAATACTTTATTAATATGCAAAAATGTATACAAATTATATATCATCATTTTATCAAATGAACACATCAAAAAACATATAAATATATTATATAAGACACTTATTGAGCATCTTAAAATAAGGGTACCTGATAAGTTCTGTTATTATTCTCATTATTTTTGACAAAATTTAATATTCAGATCTTGTGTAAAATGAACTCGGTATGTTTCAAAAGCAAAATTTCTAGCTATTTAAGCAATAACCGTTTATATCGCATGCTTGGTCTAAGTAAGTTTGTGTTTGGAGAAAAAAAAATGCAGAAAACAAAAAAGCAAAGAATACTATGAATATATCATAGGAAATTAAAAAAAGAATGATTTATTGATCAAATTTATTGCTTTTTGAAGGCAAGATATAGCAAAAATCTTGATTTTAATTACTTATTATTTAAAGGTCAGAAGCACAGGCAGGTATGTATTTTGTCAGTATCAAATCAAGGAGGAATAACATACGTTTTGTCCATACATAATTATATAACAATATTATGTGTAAGAGCATTTTTGTGAGTGTTCTATTCACTTTATTCATATACATTTGTATATTGGGATGACTATTATTCCTGTATCATTATTGTTCCTAGGTAAAACCAGTCATTATCGCGTGGTGGCGTGTAAACTTGAAGTTCTACTTCCGGTTTTAAATATTTCCTTCCGGTCTTTGAAAACATGGCGTAAATGACTTGTTGATCCGTATTAGATAATCCTTGTGATATAAAGAAATCAACAGCATCCTCGAATTGTGCGGCAAATTTAATTACATAATCTCGTTTACCAAAAAATAAACCTCCGCCTAATAAAACAAGATTTTGTTTCATGATTGTTGCTGGACTTCTGTCGAATTTTAGTTTTGAGTTTATAAGATTGAATGCAATTTTTGTGTCATCAAAACTGGGCGGCTTGGTCAGGTAAAAATTATTCTCTGATTTTCGGTTTCTGAAGTATCCTATATCAATCCACATGTAATAGGCTGTACTGAAAGCATTCATCTTCGCCGCGCGTTATATCATGTCATACTTTGCATGTTGTGCGCATGCGTAAGCAGGCACAACAGTATTCGGATAGTGTTTCGGATACGTACTAGATTCAAATATTTTCTTTATCTTATCGATATTCTGAAAAGCCCAGGATGAAGACCTGTCTAAGAGGACTATTTTTGTTGACATCAAAGATTCATTCCTTATAGCCGTTATGTGTAATTTGAAAAATTCAGAATCAGTGAAGATCACCATTGGATTTTTGACGTGTCGAAAAATTCTCGCCCAATTATGATACATATCCCTCGTAAAGTATGTTCCTGAGTGTCCTTTCCGAAATGTGCCAAGATCAAAGTATGCCGTTACAACAGTAACATTTGAATTCATTGTTGAGTTTGGTTGGTAATAATTAACAGTCTTCCCAGGGTCAACTAGTGTTGACTGAAAATAGAGTCATTAAAGTAAGTTGGATTCAATTCAACAAAATGTTGGGTTTTATTTACAAGTAACCTCAACGATAGTTTAAAAGTGATTACAAGAATATGTTTTATTTAAGCAAATTCGAGGAAAGACAAATACCGATTGAGTCAACATGCTTGCAACATGCAGTATATTATGAGAAAAGCAAGCACTTTCTTGAATATCATGCAGACAACATCTTTTAAAAGCAATTTAGAAACCGCAATAATTCGATACTTTTCAAAGCAAATATATTCATTTAAAGTGCTTAAAATCCGACCAATAGATTGATTTTGTATGATTAACAGACTGTTTCGCGTATGTTCATGTATATTAATTTAAAGAGTAAAAGCTTTTGATCAAACATTACTACCATTGAAATAAAAACAAGAAGAAACACTCGTATTTAACCTGCCATATACTACAGATTCATGTGATAAACCTCACAATGATGTGTCATAATTATATCGCATGTTCGTATCATTTAACGCAGACTTGTGTCATATAGCGCACATACAATTAATATATATCATACTTTCTTATCATACAACATACGCCCTTGTGCAGCATATAATACCTTTATGTCATATGATATAGCAATATTTATATGTATGTGCCATATATCATAGGTTCGTGTCATATAGCATACATTCACGTGCCAAATATAACGCTCACGCGCATTATTTCATAGATTGGTGTTCTACAGCAAACACTCGCGTGCAATCATATATTCTTGTCTTATAGAAAACATTCAAGGGTCAAGAGCATTCTGTGCCACATACCTTACGTTCATGGCATAGAACCCATGATTTTTACCACATATCATTTGTTAATGTCATATAAAACACGCTTACATGCAATCAAGATATCATACATTCATGTCATACAGTCGTGTTCTCGTGCAATATATTTTACTTTCGTGCCATATACCACTTATTTAGGTGACACGTATACTACGTGTCTGCCATACATACTAGTGCATACATTTTATTTGTTAAAGCATCTAAGTTTTGATATTTACCTTAGATTCCATGGTATTCAAGCCATTTCGCTGTCTGTTTAAAATAAGCAGTCCAAGATTCACACCAATGACTGTGATGATGATAAATTTAAAATACTTTTTTGAAAGCGTCCACATTGCTTCAAGTTTACAAATGATGAACAAAAGACAATTCATTTAAGTTATCACACAGTTGCACGAGTACGCCGTGCACAAATGACGCTTGCACAAAAGTACATGTACAAAAATATGTTCGGTAAATATATCTATTGCGCGTTAAATTACATAAAACTACAAATAATACATTTATATTTTAGGAACTACCACGCCACATATTAGACACATAATTATGAAACACATGTTTTAAACACTTTTTTTATCTGATCGAGATTTTTTCACGCATGTACTTAATATGTTCCGTATGCGAGGAAATACAGTAGTTTGTATATAAACAATATACATTAAATTACATATATATCGACAAGGCGGCACACCAACCTTTATTACTTTTACAATGTTATTTAAGTCTATGTAAGTCTGTGTCCTGAAAAAGGCCGTGTTTATACTGTAATACAGTATTGCACCCCGAGAAAATTAAATTATCGAGAATACATAAAGCAACAAATAAAAGACCTCTAAACCATTATAATTTATTCATTTCGTAGGTAATTCAATACAAAATAAAAATAATCAATATGTGCAACGTGCAGCAAAACCATAAAAACATTCTTTCTCAAAGAATTTCATCTAATGCTTAACATGTATTTTAAAAGCAATAATTAAGATAATAACTAAACTTTTCAAAGAAAAATATCGGCACCCTTATTTACGAAAATAAAAGTATTAAAAGATCTTATGACACATTTTATTATGGTTTTAAATCATAAATATGATGCTCAAATTTAGATTTTTCAGTATTGTAGGTTCCAAAATGCATTATTTATAAAGATATTACCGAATTTAACATTTTTTTTGCAAATAAAGGGAGGTAGTAAAAATAATTATTTTCTTTAAAGTTCAAGTCAAATTTTACAATAAGAAATGAATGTATATATTTAAATGATTACATATAGTATGCACAAATATTTGCAGTACATATTTTACATATTCTTCGATGTTTGAAAACTGTTTTATTTGCATAATTATGTACATACATATAACTGCACTTAATGTTGTTTAACATTTTGATTACAACATACAGACCGCCTCCGTGGTCGAGGGGTTAGAGTAGATGACTTTTAATTCAGTTACCTGTCTGGCGTTGGTTAGATCCCCGGGAGATGCTTTGGTAGTTTAGCACGGAGGAAGGTAGTCTAGTACTGGTGTAACTCTCCAGGAACGATGGTAAGGAAAATACTTGCCTGTATGACTGAAATACTATTGGGAAAAGGCGTAGAATGAAACAAACAAACACAACATACAGAATCTTTAATCCTTTGTTTACGAAATTTTTAACAACAACAGAAATGTATTGACTTAAAAGCGAACAATGCAGACCTTAACCAGACGACACAGAAAACCGCTGATCTTGATCTGCACTGTGCATTTATATGATAGCCGCCAACTGGATGAAACTGAAGTTTCTAGATTATATATATAACCATGCATATGTATTGGCGAGTGTAGGACAAAAGCCCTCCCGGACAAAAGCTCTTCCTGTCCAAAAATGACAAGGCGGACAAAAGCCCTCCCGTGAAAATGCCAGGGCGGACAAAAACCCTCCCGTAATAATGACTGGGTGGACAAAAGCCCATTTTCACGGGAGGGCTTTGTAAAACCGCAAAACGTCCGTACCGCAAAGCGTACGTATATGGACGTTTTGCGGCGCATATTGTCAACATTTTTCTGACGTACATTTTGCGGCAAAAATGCATGGTCCTGTCGCATAACGTCCATATTTTAAAGTTTATATAATTTAAGTTAATTTTGACCAGTTATTATCAAGTGTTATTGTGTGCTTACCTGAGTATGCGTCTGATTGTCTGTCCGTCCAAATTTAGCTATAGCATCCACATACCCTAAGCAATATGTCCAGAGTTATCTGCCCTTGAATTACAACATCTGTTATATTTCACATTGTTACCACTCCAACTCTTTCATTTCTTCTTCAATCTTGACAATTTTTAACAGAATATCTATGAAAATAAAATCTCAACAAAGTTAGGTTAAATCTAACAAAAAAAAACGCACTATATTTCACCTTGTTAGTGTTTTCGTTTCTTCTCCATTCTTAAAAAAATTATACAGAATACGTATAACAATAAGGTCTCGATAAGTTCATTTATGATCTAAACGACTGAATATATGTCAAGAGTTATTTGCCTTTGAATGATAAAAATAAAGACATATTTTAAAGTCAAATAATTGAATTGGGATAAAACTGCCATTTCTTTGTTATCAATGATCAGATGTAAGTCATACATTTATGACAGGACGACATCTTGAATAGTTCAACTATAATATTGACCTTGAAATGACCTAAACCTCAAGGTCACTATTGAATTTTGCCTAAATTACCAGATCTTTGTCATTTACAGATATTTGGATATTGATGACCATTTCAGACGTAGAATTGAGTACTGATATCAGTTATATTCTGACCAAGAACATGAAATGTACTTGCTTTTAATTTGTAATATTCAGTGCTTTCTGCCCTTGTCATGTGATCGAGCCTTTATAGGCAGGTGGGCAATATAAGGCCACCATGACCTTTTTTTCTTTGTTCAGTTATAAAATAACATTGTTCAATAATAAAATTAGCTCTCTAGCTCAAATATGAATACGCTGTCAAAAGCCCCCATCCATCCGTAAAAATGAACGGTAGAACCTCCATAGTCAACAAGAATACAAAAAATCATTCCCACTTCTTGATGCAATTATATGAAAAGCTTTTGTCAAAAGTAAAGCTTAATTTTAATATTTTTGTCATTCACTCAGTCCAATCCCCGGTTCGTCCGTATAGCTGTCATTTTCTGTATGTCTATAAGATTACATTTATTTCAATATCATCGTTTTTATATCTCTGCTGCTGCTGCTTGGTTCCATTCCATAAAAATCTATTCGAAAAACATCTTGGGCTTAAGCATATTTCTTTCTTTTTAAATAAAAAATGTCAGAATTATAGAGTATCACAAAATATTGCGCTTCAATGATTATTTCGTCATATCTTTACCTGAAACAATATGAAAGTGACAGAACCAATAAAAGTAACGTTTATAATGAATTGATTTTAATACAGAAAATATGGACGATATGCGACGCAAAGACACACTCTCGCCGCAAAACGTACCAAGTACAATATGCACCGCAAAACGTCCACATGTGTACGATATGCGACGCAAAACGTCCACACGCGTACGTTTTGCGGTACGGACGTTTTGCGGTGTTACAGGGGTTTTGTCCGCCTTGTCATTTTTGGACGGGAGGGCTTTTGCTGGAGGGCTTTTGTCCGTTTCCCTGTATTGGCATATGTATTGGAGATATTCGTGCAAATATTGCATTGTTATTTTTTTATACTTAACCGACATACTTTGTACATTTTCACCCTATATGTATTGTTCAAAGATATTAATTAAGATTTGTTTTACACTTTGTTCAACTCTGTAAACTACGGAAGAGCATTAGTGCCAGGTGTATGTTTTTTATTAACTCGAAATTTCGTGTTACTAACTCGAAATTTCGAGTTATTAACTCGAAATTTCGACTTACTTATCTCGAAATTTCGAGTTACTAACTCGAAATTTCGACTTAGTAACTCGAAATTTCGACTTACTAACTCGAAATTTCGAGTTACTTATCTCGAAATTTCGACTTAGTAACTCGAAATTTCGACTTATTAACATTACAAGAATGGCCAAAGTTATTAGTTAGATGGTATAAGATATAGTAGGCAGTGCCTTTGAACGATGGAGATGGAGAAACGGGTGCCTGGACAAAAACTATTGAAATTTAAATTAAACTTAGTAATGGCATGTACACATCCGACCTAAAAAAAACAAGGCTTCCTTTAATTTGTACGTTCAGGCGTTCTTCAGACGTTGTATTGTATCCCATCTGTTCGAACATATCTTTTAATTCATATCATATTCTTCTCATCCCTGTAAAGAAAACGATCCTATACTTCACGTGTGGGACATCTGAGGAAAGTATCGCGGCGAGGCCAAAATAGGGCGTGCTGATGCCTTTGTCAAAATTGTTGGACTGACTATATTTCTTGTAAAATCGGATGCTTTTATATTATTCCCAACATATATATAACAACAAGTATCACTTTTATCAACTTTTATCAACACAATATCAAAGTATTAGTAAATAATGAATAATGTTACAAAAAACATTATAAGTATAAAGAAACGTGACAGACTAACTGGCGAATACACGCCAATTAAAACTTATTTAACACATGATATTGCACAGTTTACAAAAGGGTGGGGTTTCGGCTTGTTGTTTCTCCACATGATGGTTGTATGTGTGCTTAAGAAAAAGAATTACCCGATTAACACAGAAATGTGGATAGTGTGATTTTACAACCCCCCCCCCCCCTCCTCAAAAAAGCGAAGGATATGTTCAGTGTGTGTGGACAATTTGACCCTATAAAATTGTTCTGTTAAATAAATGTTAAAGGTGATCTGTCAATGTGCAACAGCCACACACGAAAGAAAGTATCTTGAATTCAATCCTTGCTTTCACCGGCAACCAATGAAAGTCGTGCAATGTAAGTCGAAATTTCGAGTTAGTAAGTCGAAATTTCGAGTTAATAAGTCGATATTTCGAGTTAGTAACTCGAAATTTCGAGATAAGTAACTCGAAATTTCGCGTAAGTAACTCGAAATTTCGAGTTAGTAACTCGAAATTTCGAGATAAGTAACTCGAAATTTCGAGTTAGTAACTCGAAATTTCGAGTTAATAAAAAACATACATCTGGCACTAATGCTCTTCCGTAGTAAACTCTAAACCTTGTGTGTAACAGGTACTATTCTTTTTTGGTTTGCCAATAACGATGATAAACATCGGCAAATCATCGGCAATATGTTATCCAGCCGATTGCACCGATGACATTTGACATTAATACGTCTACAAGATTTTATAGTCCTTTGATCAAACAATGCTCGATACGGAACATTTGTATTGTAGGTTTTTTGGTATTTCTATACCATTTGATTTAAAATTAGTTAAACATTATTTAATGATACAAAGACAAAGATGAGCTTTTTATATTGTTAATTGATTTCTTATTTGATTTGTATTTATTTTGATTAATATTTAATAACTTATTTTTTTTATTAATTTATCTTTTAATTTATTCTTTTATTTATGTACATTTACTTTTTCCAAAGAAAAATGATTTGATGTACTTACATGTATTTAATGTAGTTTAATTTTATGTCATCGAGCTTACATTGTCCCTTTATTGCCTTATTCATATTCATGCATGATATGAATAAAGTGCATGTTGAAATTTGCTGTTTTTGTTATATAAAGTAAGTATGTATATCGGATGAGTTACATACTAAATGTACATGTATATACATACTAAATGTACATGTATATACATACTAAATGTACATGTATATACATACTAAATGTACATGTATATATATACTAAATGTACATGTATATATATACTAAATGTACATGTATATACATACTAAATGTACATGTATATATATACTAAATGTACATGTATATACATACTAAATGTACATGTATATATATACTAAATGTACATGTATATACATACTAAATGTACATGTATATACATACTAAATGTACATGTATATACATACTAAATGTACATGTATATACATACTAAATGTACATGTATATACATACTAAATGTACATGTATAAACATTAAGAGGAAATGACATCAAATTCTGATGATAATAGCATTGAAAAGAGACTTGAATATTTTAAGTAAATATAAACTTAGGGTATCTGTTCTGCTCCTTTATGTTTCCACATTCTCTTGTTAAAACTTTTTGTTTTCAGACGTTAATTTTTGATACCTTTTACTTTAGAAAGAATTTCAGATGGACGTTTTTATTTACCAAATATAGATGAAAACAATGCATAAACACATAGATATAAAATCTGATACCTGTACAAATGTGATTCTTTTGATTAGTTTTGGTTGAATATTGTATTAGTTCAATAGCGGTTGATTTAATTGTTAGTCACGCGATCGATTCTATAAATCGAGCATACCAGGTGGGCTTTGTTTTTTATGTCCTCAACACGTAAAGTGATTAAGGTCAGAGAGTTCTTCATGTCGTCTGATTAAATTACAATTACTTTAAGGCCAGTGGAAGCGTATTTTATCGGATTTTACGGTATTTTTTTTTCTCAGACCAAAGTTTACCACTTTAAAAATGAATAGCAGTGCATATTTTATAATTCCACAAACAGAACACTTCTCAGAATACATACTTCATATATTTCGTATTTTGTGGTCAAATATTAAAGGGAATCCACTGAGGTATTTTTGACATGATAGGACTGAAAATATTTTTTACAGATAATTGTACGATTTGATGTAGGATTAGATCACTAATCTTTTTGCAAAATTTCAGATCATTCACGCACGCCGTTTTTCAAGAATAATTATTCAAATTGTAAAAAACTGACCCAAACTGAAAAGCGTTTAAACGCTTTTCGCTCAAATGAGGCTAAGAAAAGCATAAAAATACGATTTTCAATTTATTTCAAGGTATATGTCTTAACTATCTTGGCATATATTACTGTTTAAAGTGCCCCAGACCATTTATGTAAGAAATTCAAATGTTAGGTTGTTTTTGTTGTTTTTTTAACCTCAGTGGAGTCCCTTTAAATATTTAAAAATGTTAAACAATGTAAAGTAACAATTTAATTTTGACCCTATTACGTACACCGAATATTTATTTTATACATCCTGACCAATTAAATGAACAATGGTTTCTTTATATTGAAGAAGTTAGATTTTTAAAAACATAGTTTGCGATGAGTTTGTGAGGAATAAAAGGAATAAATCACTTGACGCAATTAAGTAACAGAAATGAAATTACTGAAGAACGGTTTTGTGTTTTTTCTACACGTTGTATTTATCACTTTCGCGCATGTTAATGGTCAAACTTGGAATGCTTATCGGTCTGCTTATGAAACAATATACAACCACTATTACAATAATGGTACCAGTCTCATTGACATTGTACCTATTGTCAACCAAAGCAATCCGATGACGGTGCAAATGGGGCTCGCTTTGAACTCGCTGAACGGGTTCGATGCCGTCCTTGGGCAAATTGACATTAGCGGCAGTATGAAGCTACAATGGACCGATGAAGTCGTTTTTACCACTTACACCTCTCTTGCCGGAAATTCGTTGGATGCCATTCTCATAGATTACGACAAAGCCTGGTCCCCGTCATTAGTGCTAGTCAACGCGGTTGATACGGTTAAAAATATAGGAGATACAACGTACAAGCTGATGTACAACCCTGATGACCAAACGGTAAAATGGGAACCAAGAATTTTGCTCCGCGGTTCGTGTACTCCGGATGTTACGTATTACCCGTTTGATAGGCAAGTGTGTGACTTCACATACACGGCATGGGGCTACATGTCCGAAGAAATCCGCCTGCAAATTATGACGACAGAATGGGATATGTCGTAAGTATTTTTACATACTAACTCATCTAAATATTGTATAAGTCATACCCGAATCAACTGTCAAGGGAATACACGATTTATGAAAACTTTTCAACGGATTACTCATCAATGTATGAGTAAACTTTAAATTCGATGATTATCAAAATACGATTTCCCCCATTCTATCAAAATAAAAATACAGCTTTCTAAAAACCAATCAATTAACATTATATTTGAGATATACTTGGGACTTTATTTTATCAAACTATTTACTTTGATTGATTGATTGATTGATTGATTGATTGATTGATTGATTGATTGATCAATCAATCAATCATCAATTTACTTACTTATTTATTTATTTATTTATTTTATCACTTTAATCATAGTCATCGATAATTTTAACACTAAAATTATCACTAATTATGACAGTTTAGCGTTCATAAGATTTATCTATGTCCCAAAACTCTAAACATTCCGATTTGTTTCTACAGCGACTACGAGAAGAATGGTGTATGGAAGGTCATCTCAACAAACTCGGAAATCTACCAGTATGGAGGGTCTGATTACGTCAAATTTGAGATTACAATTCAAAGACAACCTCTGTACTTCACCTTC
Organism: Ruditapes philippinarum; assembly: GCF_026571515.1. NCBI lineage: Eukaryota > Metazoa > Mollusca > Bivalvia > Venerida > Veneridae > Ruditapes > Ruditapes philippinarum. The sequence goes on from NW_026866807.1 coordinate 72,276, forward strand.
AATATCGGACTTCCCATTTTATTACTGGGACTTTTAAACGGTTTTGTATTCTTGCTACCGGCCGAGAGCGGGGAACGAATTGGTATGTTCATACGCATGCGCAATGCCTTTTTTTCCTTTTTACAGTATTTGTCAAAGAAGCGAGATTCTGACCAAGAACAAAAATATCCCAGAATCTAGCTTTGACACGTCAATATTTTTTGACTAACATTTCTCCGTATTCAGCAATGTACAAAATATAACTTAACAACGTTTATTGGAAAAAAAAAACGTTTCTTGTGACAGGAACACAAATGTTGTTTGCATGTATTTCTTTTGACTCTGTTAATAATTTTGTATGATAGTTATAAGTTTAATCGGTATGGTTATATTACAAAATGACGTCTATTTTTAGGATTCTGTATCACGTGTTTCCTGTCGTTCGTGGTCCTGATGCAGACGACAATGCAATTTCTGCCGCAGATCGCGAGCCCGATGTCACTGCTGTGTGTCTACGTTTTTTTGATGATGTGCTTCAGCGTATTCATCAATATTGTCACTGTGCTAATGTTGAGGATCTACCATAAACCAGAAAAGGAGAAGGTACGTCATTATGACGTCTATATCACGTGACTTTTTTTAAGATTTGCGTACGGTAGAAAAACCAATACAAATGACGTCGAGGTTATATTTTCTTCCGTAACTTGTTTTTACTTTTTCATTATTTTTTGGGGGGATAAAGGGTAGATCCCGCTTATTTCTGTTATTTATCCATTAAAAGTACCATTTAAGACAAAATCTGAAATCGCATTAGTTGATGAAAGTTAAAAAAAATGCTGATTCACGTTACGAAAAAAACCGGTTGTTTTTCACTAAATTAAATAAGAGCGGGCTCTGCACTCTAACACTTAAAAACAATTAAATATTGAAAACGGTATGAAAAATATACTACCTGGGTATGAAAAATATACTACCTAGGTATGAAAAATATACTACCTGGGTATGAAAAATATACTACCTGGGTATGAAAAATATACTACCTGGGTATGAAAAATATACTACCTGGGTATGAAAAAGTATGAAAAATATACTACCTGGGTATGAAAAATATACTACCTGGGCATGCAAAATATACTACCTGAGCCGTCTAGATTTGCTGTTTTGCCCCACTGCAAGTCACAAAAAAGCACTGAGTGTAGGCATCGTTGTCAAATGCCATGTCTTAATCTTAGGTTCTGCTGAATTTTCTAATATGAAAAAAAATAACAAAGCTTCAAAGCGAGCTTTTGCCGTGAAATAGTATAAAATAATCGTTCATTTTTATTTTACATTTTCCGTTTTAAAATTGTCATTCGGTATTTTATGGACTGCTTCCGTTTATGCTGGTTCCCTGTCCAATTATGGTTCCTATATTATATAAGTGCGCAGGACACCAGTCTCAAACTCCTCACACTGATTACCTCCCTTGGCAGAATTGTAATCACTGCCTTCACAGACGTAAGGCAGACGTCACATGATGATGAAAGTCACATGACGTAACGTCGAAATTCAAATGTAAATATCGACCGTTACATAGAAAATAAAACGTCATTTTTCTCTTTCGATTTTATTTTTAACTTTTTGTACCTACGTCCGTTATATTTTATCAAAAAATTATCAAAAGTATACAAAATAATGAAAAATAAATTAAAAAGCTAAAAAATATAGATATCCAAATATTGATATTTCAATGTTTGTGATGGCAGAGTCTACGTTTCCTTTTTCAATTAGAATACCTCGGTTTTTATCGTTGCCTTGTTATTCAGTACTTCGGACGATAGTTTTCAAAACCACCACTATGTAGTAGCGTAAAGCTCGCTTTGCGAGCAGGCCCTTAGGGCCAGCTCTTCGAGCTCGTTATAAAAGGGGGTTTCTATAAAAAGGGTTTGGTGCACACCTGATTATCGCTAAACATACTAAAATATATGATGGATATTTTGTTCGGAACGTTTTATTCTGTTTTTTACTATGATCGTGCATAAGCTTGCAGGCGCGTTGTGGGATTTTTACCTAATTTTCCTTCATGTATTGTAGATATTTTCTGTTTGAAATTTAATCTATCTCCTGTCATCCCCTATCCTTCGCTAGGTAGCAAAGAGTAACAGGGCGAATGTTAATGACATTGAAATTTAATGAAATGAGCTTAATTGAAATTTTAAAGAATCGTATCGGTTTATGCATTGATTGGAAATCGTTTGGACTTTGC